>NW_026623078.1:24469358-24764535 GCF_023065955.2 Ursus arctos
TGGGCGGTTAAATGGCTGCTGAAAATCCTCCCCAGCGATGAAATTTTAGGTCTCCTGCGTACAGATGACCTTCCGAAAGGGAGCAGGTGGTTTTAAATAGTATAAATCGAAACAGGATGGTTTCAGGGCATTTTTACTCAAATGAAGTTCTCACATAAATGTGATTTATTACAAACTTGGAGCAGATTTCAGATTATTCTTTTAACGTCATTATGACTCGCGTTCCCACTGCTATACTGAATGGGAGGCAAAGGTGTTTGAGCAAATGTTCTGGCAATTTTGCATAAGCCAAAAGCCATCTAATTTATGCTACCTTTGTTCATCGCTATTAATGATGTAAGTTGCTAAAGGACTTAATCGTGCTTTTATATATTCACTCTATCTGTATCCTAATCCTCAACCTTCCTCTCCCCCCCCCCCCCCCCAGTTACTTGTTAGCAACATTTAGAGGGATTTGTCAGAATTTGGGTGTGCCCATGGAAGCAAATTGATCATGTGGATGTCACTGCCAGGACAAAAAGATTAAGTACTTTTCATTTGGTGGAAAGATCTTTGGATGGATGGGAAATGAGAAACCTTGTTCTGGTTCACCTCCTCCATTCTCTTTCTTCTCAGACTCTTCATAGGCTCCTTCCTGCATCCTAGGGACATATGCTATCGTTCTCTGCTATTCGTCCTCAGCCCTGTTCTCCCACTCTAGGGTTTCTTTTTCAAAGCACTTTTCTCCTAAAGCTGTAATGGTCATTTTAAAAGCCTATTGAACCCCCCCCCCCCCTCTGGTCCTGGACTCTTTTCTGAATTCCAGACATATACAAATTGTTTTCTTCAGATTGCTTTCATCATACTGGATCCTTTATGGGTATTTCACGTCATTCTCTAACGCCAGGTCTGGTCAGATGTAGCCATGTGACATGGGGCATTATCTTTCTAAATCGGAGGGCAGGGTCCATATCTTACACTTTCTATCCCCGTAGCATCTGAATAATGCTCTCCTGAGAGAGGGGAGTATTTTCTGTTTCTTATGCTTCCATAGTCGGGAGGAAATTTACATTTCACTTGAGAGGGAAAAGGATGGGAACATTTTCTCCTCTCTTTGTGATTGAAGAAATGGGGAGAAGGAATTGGGCATACTCAGTTCTTTCTGGATCCTCCTTTTTTTTTTTTTTTTTTTTTTTTTAAAGATTTACCAAGGCTTAGCACTGAGTGTATGTTTTGGTCTGCTTGTATTTCTATCTATATGATAAACATAAAGGGCCTAAGTTTAAGATTTAGACATGTTGACTTTTTTTTTTTAAGATTTTGTTTATTTATTTGAGAGACAGCAGAGTGAGACAGGGAACATGAGAGGGCATGGGCAGAGGGAGAGGGATAAGCAGACTCCTCACCGAGCAGGGAGCCCGACACACAGGGCTCCATCCCAGGACCCTGGGATCATAACGTGACCCAAAGGCAGGCACCCCTAGACATGTTGATTCGATTATGATTAACCAAGTATCAATTACTGGTGATTGAAATTGCCAGTGTACTTTGGAGGCTTTCTTTACAAAGGTGATTGCTGATGTATACCAGCATTATGAAAATATGAGTTAATAAAACACTTATAATTTGTTGATTTCTCAGTGTCAGGTGTGCCGTACATTTTATATGTACCATTTAGTTTTTTCTTCATAACAGCTCTGGGATAGATATTTCTCTTAACAGATGAGGAAAGTAAGAGGGAGGTTAAGGAACGTAATGAGCTTGATCATATAGTGTCAATTCATGATGGAATTGGGTTTGAAATCCAGATCTTTCAGTTAAATTATTTTCTTAAAAACTGTTTATCATCTACATACTATGTACATAGCTACTGAGGGAAAAATAGTGACTTAGTAATATCTTAAAAGCCGTTTTGAGTGATTTTTACATTGTAGGGTGAAGGAAAATAAAAAATCCCCTTTAAGTTTCTTTCAGCTGATTTTTCTTGTAATCTAATCTTCAGATTGTAAATATTCTTTTTTCTTTTTTTTTTTTTTAAAGATTTTATTTATTTATTTGACAGAGATAGAGACAGCCAGCGAGAGAGGGAACACAAGCAGGGGGAGTGGGAGAGGAAGAAGCAGGCTCATAGCGGAGGAGCCCGATATGGGGCTCAATCCCACAACGCCGGGATCACGCCCTGAGCCGAAGGCAGACGCCCAACCGCTGTGCCACCCAGGCGCCCCCAGATTGTAAATATTCTTAATCTATTTTGTACTTAGGCTGTACCCACCAACTCAGTCTATGTGATTTACTAAATCTTGAATAATTTTGTAGTTGAAATATGTTTTATGTAAGTTGTCATATGCTTGAAGGAGTGAGAAAGAAAAAAGTGGTCATGACAGCTGGAAGCTGGGCTGCACTATCACGAAGGCCTTCGTGTTGCTAGGAACTGGCTTGGCGCTATTGCTTAGGCTTGTTGTTCTTCCACTGAAGATAAACAATTGCACAGAACATCAACATTTGACAAAGCTCTGTGTCTGTGATGGATCAAGAGAAAAGCAATACGACTCCATAATCCTCTCCAAACACAGACAAAACATGAACGTTGTCCAAGCCACAGAAGACCAAGCATCCCCTCTCCCAGCTGATGAGTGATGGCTGCCTCTTAACCAGTTACAGCTTTAGACAGGATTTGCTAAGATGCCCAATCATAGAATTACTCTCACTTTCTGAGAGCCTTCAATCCTGAGCAAAGCTCTGCTCCCAAATCACCTAACAAGCTGCAAACCCTTTTAGTCTTTTCTAACACCTTCATGCTAAGATTCTCCAGAGTTCCCCATGGTGGGTATCAAGGATGCATCCCTTGATGCAATGAAAAATAAACCCGACTAGTTTAACCACAGTAGTGTTCCTGGTGGTCTTTGGAGGGCATTGCCAGGAGAAAGCTTATTAGTATCTTTGACTCTTCAATTTAATGTTAAAGATACTACAGTCTAATCAGATAGTAGAACAAAATTAGAAATGATTAAATGTATACTTATATCTAATAAATCTGATATTTTAGTTGTGGCATATATTATACTTACAGTCGTTTAAAAATATTGCTATGGTTACATAAAATAAATTTTAGAATTTATAATGGATGTTAAAGTGTTAGATTAAAGGGGGGGTACCTGGGTGGCTCAATCAGTTAGGCATCAGACTCTTGATCTCAGCTCAAGTCTTGATCTCAGGGTCATGAGTTTGAGCCCCATGTTGGGCTCCATGCTGGGTGTGGAGCATACTTAAAAAAAAAAAAAAGAAAAAAGTTAGACTAAAGGGAAATTTAAGTATCTATAAATTCAAGAGAGAGCTTCCAAAATTTGTTTAAATGAACATGTTAATTTAATAATTGTTAACAGTATTATGAGGAGACCTTAGAGTGAGAGGCTTGTTACTTTTTGTTTTTTAGATAATGACTTTCTAATTTAATTTTGTATAAATTCTGCTTCAAAGTATGTATTATCCCATTATTATCTTTTATTTCTATTAGACATAAAAATATTTAGGGAAATTAGGGGATTTTAAGAAGTGATTTTTTTTTTTTAATGTGAAAACTGTGTGCTGTTGAGCTGTTGTGAATTTTTACTAGGAAAATTTCTTGTCACAATTAGCAAATTAAAAATGGCTTAACTATGTTAACTTTTGTTGGTTTGGAATGTATTTTGTTAAAGCCATATTTTAAAATCCGTGTTCTTGGGGCGCCTGGGTGGCACAGCGGTTAAGCGTCTGCCTTCGGCTCAGGGCGTGATCCCGGCGTTCTGGGATCGAGCCCCACATCAGGCTCCTCCACTGTGAGCCTGCTTCTTCCTCTCCCACTCCCCCTGCTTGTGTTCCCTCTCTCACTGGCTGTCTCTATCTCTGTCAAATAAATAAATAAAATCTTAAAAAAAACACATTAAAAATCAGTGTTCTTTTTAGAAGTAAATAATAGAATGAAGTTCACATTATTATACTGTTTAATTGATATAAATTTCAGTTTTGTTTTTTTTTTTTACAAGATTTTATTTATGTATTTGACACAGAAAGAGAGATACATGCATGCAGGAGCAGGGGGAGTGACAAGCAGAGGGAAAGGGAGCAGCAAGCTCAGCACAGGGGTCCATCCCAGGATCCTGGGATCACAACTGGAGCTGAAGGAGGACTCTTAACTGACTGAGCCACCTAGGTGCCCCTCAACATTTTTTTAAAAAAGATTTTATTTGACAGAGTGAGAAAGAGAGAGAGCGAGAAAGGGGGAAGAGAGGAGGGAAGGGGAAAAGCATGCACAAGCCAGGGGAACAGCAGGGGGAGAGGGAGAAGCAGGCTGTCCCTTGAGGAGGGAGCTCAATGCAGGGCTCTCCACCCCAGAACCCTGGGATCATGACTTAAGCTGAAGGCAGATGCTTAACTGACTGAGCCACCCAGGCGCCCTCAGCAGTTTTTGTTTTTGTTTGTTTGTTTTTTTAGGTAAAGCTTGCTTTTCTATATTTTTACAAGTTATTGTCCCCCAAGTATTAAATTCAGTGGATGCTTTTTTTTTTTTTTTTTTTTTTTTTTTAAACTCTCGTATTTGAAATTGTTGACTGGTTCTTTCTTGTATCTCTTCTTTTCTTCCACAAATATGTTGACTGGCTTTTCTTTATATCCTTCTTTTAAATATTCCTCTGTATTTTTTCCAGCTTCTTCTGTTACCCCCTCAAGTGAACACTGCCCATCATTTAGTTCTGGATCATCTCTTTTTTTCCCTGTCCATGCTCATTTACCACGGCTTAAACTATTATCTTTAACAAAATTAACTCTTAAACATTTCTAATGTGGTCTTTTTCCTTGAATGTGTCTTGAATTTCAAGTATCTGCTGGAAATTTCCATTAGCGTGTCTTACTAACTCCAACTTAACGTATCTAAACCAAACCTTTTCAGGACAGCCAGCTTCTTGTGACTTATTCCTGTTCAGGATTCCATCCACATTTTGTTTCCAGGACTTGAAACCTTTGTCATTAGTGACTCCTCCTTTCTTGCCACACATCTAATTAGTCACTAAATTTCATGTTTTTGAAAAAAATTTAAAAAAATTCCAAGTTCAATAAGGAAAGGATAGTTTAAAAAATGGTGTTGGAATAATTTTATATTCACACGAAAAAAAATTAAACTTTGACTCTTGCACCATTTGCAAAAATTAACTTGAAATGGATCACAGACTTAAATATAAGAGAAAACTAGAAAACTTCTAAAAATATAGAAGAAAGTATCTGCGATTTTGGGTTAGGCAAAAATTTCCTACATATGACACAAAAAACAATCGATTCTAAATTGATGAAAAATGAATGAATTAGTGAATGGATTAATTGAATTTCATACAAATTAAAAACTTTTGCTCTTTAGCAGACATCATCACAGAGATGTTTACAGCAGCTTTATTCATAGTTGCTAAAACCTGGAAGCAACCAAAAATTTTGAGTACATGAATGGATAAATATACTGTGGTACATCCAGACAATATATTATTCAGTGCTAAAAAGAAATGAGCTACAAAGACATGAAAAGACATGGAGGAAACTTGGATGCATATAAGTGAAAGAAGCCAATCTGAATAGGCTACGTACTGTATGATTCCAACTGTTTGACTGTCTGGGATAGGCAAAACTACGGAGGCAGTGAAAAGATCAGTGGTTGCTAGGGTTCAGAGCAGAGGGAGGAATGAATAGGTGGAGCACAGAGGATTTGGGGGACAGTGAAGCTATTTATGAAACTGTGATTGTAGATACATGTTATTATACCCGTGTTTGAACCATAGAATGTATAACACGAAAAGTGAACCGTACTGTAAACTATGAACTTTGGGTGATAATGATGTATTGATGTATGTTCATCACTAGTTACAAATGTAACACTTTGGTGGGGGTTGTTGATAATGGGGGAGGCTATGCATGAGTGAGGGGATGTATGGGAAATCTGTACGTTTTTGCTCGGTTGTGCTGGGATCCTAAAACTGCTCTAAAAAATAGTCTTATTAAAGAAAGAAGGCATTATTAAGAAAACTTAAGCTATACACTAAGAGAAAATATTTACAAAACGTGTTTGATAAAGAACTGGTATCCAGTATATATAAAGACCTCTTACAATTCAATAATAAAACAATTTAATTTTAAAAATTGGCAATAAGATATGAATAGACATTTTGCCAGTTGTTAAATATATGGATATACGAATGGTAGATAAATACAGAAAAAGATGCTCAATAGTATAGTCTTTAAAGAAATGCAAATTAAAACCACAGTCAGATACTATTACATAGCCAATGACTAAGCATCAAAAATGGAATGACTGAGACCAAAAAGACTGAAAATACCCAGGGCTGGTCAGGATGCACTGCCCGTTGCAATGTAAAATGGTCCAGCTATGTTAGAGGAATGATTTTGCAGTTCCTCAAGATGTTAAATGTGTTACATATGATGACTAAGTAATTCCACTCCTAGGTTTTAACAGAGTTCTAACAGAACTCAAAGCATATGTCCATGCAAAAACCTGAACACAAATGTTCATAGCAGCATTATTCATAAATATCCCTCAAACAGAAACAATCCAAATGTCTAGTAATGGGTAAATAGGTAAACTGGCATTTCCATACAATGGAATACTGCGTAGCAATAAAAATATCCCCTATTTACCAATAGAGCAACTACAAGGATGCATCTCAAAAACACTTTTAAGTGAAAGAAGCCAGACTACATATTGTATGATTCAATTATATGAAATTTCTACATTAGTTAAAACTGTAGAGAGGGAAAACAGTTTGGTGGTTGCCTGGGCGGGGGCGGGGGGTAGGAGTAAGGACTGACTACAAAAAGACACAGGGGAACTTCTTGGGGTCATAGAAGCATTAGAAAATATGATTGTGGTGATAATTGCACAACTGTGAATTCACCAAAGCTTAGGGAAACTGTTCAGTAAAGTGAGTAAATTTTATGGTATGTAAATTCTCAATAAAAACATCTTATGAATTTAAAAATAATGCCAGGCCTTACTGGAAAAAAAAATAGAAATTCATGAGTCCATGCTGATAAGTTGATAAATACATGTGGAGGAAGGAAGGGCTCATAGAATAGAGTAAGTGCCAATGGGTAAATACGCAGGGCATGGTGGACTTGGAAAATTAGAATTGTGTAGCCGTCTTGATTGAAAGATTGGATCAGTTAAGAATCACCAGTTGTTGCTAAATCCAGGAAATTTTGAGTGAAAGCAGTGTTTGCATGGTCTAAATGCATCTCCTTATGGGCTGCTTATTACAAGGGAATAGTAGTACATTAATCAGACAGCAAGTAGACCAGGCAATCAAAAATAATATCACCTAATGAAGGGCAAATGGACATGTGTGTCTCTGATTGTTGACACTTTACAAGGACTCATCACCACGTATGTAGTAGTTCACCTGAGAATACATAAACTGAACTTAAGTTATAAAGGTACAGTAGGCAAACCCCAAAAGGGGAAGTTCGATTAGAAGTGTTGGTGTTAGGTGGGCCATATTAAAAAGGCAATGTTATGAAAGACGAAGGTTGTGGAAGCGTTCCAGATTAAAGGAAGCTAATGACATGTAACAAAGAATTGTGACACTTGACCTGGACTGGATCTTGAGCTGGAGGGAGAGAAAAATAAGCTGTAAAGGACAATTTTAAGTCATTTGACAAAATTGGAACATGGACAGTAGACTAGATATAAAAATCAGTGTTGCTGAGGTCGATGATTATATTGAAGTCTGTAGGAACAACCTAATTCTTAATACACTCTTAAGTGTTTAGGGGTAAGTGTATGTGATTCACCGTCTGAAAAATTTTAGAGAAAATTGTATATGTAGAGAGAATGAAATTGTGTGCACAAAGAACAAAGCAAGTTGTGCAAAATCTTAATAGGAAATAGGTAAAGAATATATGGGTGTTCATTGTGCTATTCTTATTGGAACTTTTTTTAAGTTTGAAATTACATCCAAATAAAACGCTTTTTTTAAAGTTGTTTTTTTTTTTGACTTATGGATCAAAGTGTGCGTGTGAGAGAGAGAGAGAGAACGAAAGAGATAATGGTAGTTGTGCATATTCTCTATTTCTTTTCAGATATTTAATGTATGTCATAGGTTTTTGGGGCGGGTTGGGAGAGAGGCAAACAGGCATATTTTGTTCAAGCTTATTCGAATTTCTCAATTTGGTAAGTGGAATTGAATACTAAATGTGGGCTAAGCCTGCATGTTGTTAATTATACTAAAAATATTGTGGTATAGCTGTGCTGATTGAAGTGGGTTTTTTTTGTTGGTTTTTGTTTTTGTTTTTTAGTATCTGCAAAATGGCTGATAATTTGGATGAGTTTATTGAAGAGCGAAAAGCCAAACTGGCCAAAGACAAAGCAGAATTGGAAAGTGATCCACCTTACATGGAAATGAAGGTAAAATTAATAATCTTCTTTCAACATGTTTTATTAAAATTGTCTCTGAAGATTAGCTTTGTGTACAATGCAAAACATACTCTTCAGTGAGTGAGAATCTTGTGTTTCATACTTTGGTTTGGGTGTCCTGTCACTCTGAGTCTGAGAGCCTGATTCTGGACAATATTGCATTGATTTTGAATGTAGTTTTTCTGTTGTTTTGTATCTCAGTTTCTTCTCTCTTAATAGGGTTTAATTAATAATTCCTGTGCTTCATAAAATGGTTAGGAGACTACTTCTAGTACAAGGAACTTTCATAATATATAAAAACAAGTTCTCATATTCTATGTATTTTAAGTGAAAAGTACAACTTCAGTTAATTAGTGTCTTAAAATTTTTTTTTAAATCAACAAAAGTGAATTTATTGGAATAGTTTATTTTGGTATATATACTTTTCAGATTAGAATTTGTTCAAGTGTTTCTGAAAGCAATGTTTGAAAAAGCTTCCTTAAAGCTTTCCTAGTTTTGGTGAATACTGAGACTGTGATAGGTACTGTGCTAAGCTTTACTATAGCACTAATCTAGACAGATGGGGCACCTTCTCTCTTGAGCTCAATGTTTTGATAAGATATGGGATATAGATTAATCTTGTCCATCATTCGGTCCATTGTAATCAGAGTCACCATATATATTGGCTTGCCCTAGACAGTTCCGGTTTACCTATTGCCCCACGTCTCATCTGGTGTAGCATTTGTCTTGGGTAAAGGTATGGGCATCTGGTTGACATGATAAATATATGGTCATCCTAATTGTGAGGGAATTTTACTTACATAGTTAACATTTATTGTGTGCTGATTATGGAAGAGGCTTAGTCTTTTATTTTATTCTATTTTTTAATTCCAGTATAATTAACATACAGTGTTATATTAGTTTCTGGTGTTCAATACAGTGTGCAATATAGTGTACAGCAATTCTGTACATTACTCAGTGCTCATCATTCGAAGTATACTCCTAATGCTCTTTACCCCCACCCACCTCCCCTCTGGCAACCACCAGTTTGTTCTCCAAATTTAAGAGCCTGCTTTTGTTTGTCTCTTTTCTTTGTTTTGTTTCTTAAATTCCACATATGAGTAAAATCTTTTGGTATTTGTCTTTCTCTGACTTTTTTCACTTAGTGTAATACCCTCTAGATTCACCCATGTTGTTGCAAATGGTGAGAGTTCATTCTTTTTTTATGGCTGAGCGATACTCCATTGTGTATGTGTGTATGTCTATGGATAAATGCTTGGGTTACTTCCATATCTTGCTATTGTAAATAATACTGCAATAAACATAAGAGTTGCACATATCTTTTTGAGTTAGTGTTTTCATTCTAATGATTGTTTCTATTTCCTTGGTGGTAGTTGTGATCTCTCCCCTTTCATTCATAATTTTATTAATTTGGGTCCTTTCTCTATTCTTTTGAATAAGTCTGGCCAGTGGCTTATCGATCTTATTAATTCTTTCAAAGAACCAGCTTCTAGTTTTGTTGATCTGCTCTATTTGTGGTTTCTAATTCATTGATCTCTGCTCTAATCTTAATCAGTTGTCTTTTCGTGCATGGCTTAGACCTCTTCTTTTGTTCCATCTCCAGCTGTTTAAGGTGTGAGTGTAAGGACTGCAATTTAGATTTTTCTATTCTTTTGAGCGAGGCTTGGATGGCTATGTATTTTCCCCTTAGGATCACCTTTGCTGTATCCCATAGGTTTTGGACCGATGTGTTTTTGTTCTCATTGGTTTCCATAAATTGCTTAAGTTCTCCTTCAATTTCCTGGTTTACCCAAACATTCTTAAGCAGGATGGTCCTTAGTTTCCAAGTGTTTGAGTTTCTTCCAAATTTTTCCATGTGATTGAGCTCCAGTTTCAAAGCATTGTGGTCTGAGAATATGCAGGGAATAATCTCAGTCTTTTGGTATTGGTTGAGACCTGTTCTGTGACCCAGTATATGGTCTGTTCTGGAGAAAGTTCCATGTGCGTTTGAAAAGAATGAGTATTCTGTTTTAGGGTGGAGTGCTCTGTATATATCTATGAGGTCCATCTGGTCCAGTGTGTCATTCAAAGCTCTTGTTTCTTTGTTGATTTTCTGCTTAGATGATATGTCTATTGCTGAGAGTGGAGTGTTGAGGTCCCCCACTATTAACGTATTATTATCTAAATGTCTATTTTGGTTAACAGTTGGCTTATGTAGTTGGCTGCTCCCCTGTTGGGGGCATAGATATTTATAATTGTTAGATCCTCTTGTTCGATGCACCCTTTAAGAATAATATAGTGTCCTTCTGTATCTCTAACTACAGTCTTTAGCTTAAAATCTAATTTGTCTGATATGAGAATTGCTACCCCAGCTTTCTTTTGAGGTCCGTTGGCATGAAAAATGGTTTTCCATCCCTTCACTTTCAGTCTGGATGTATCTTTAGGTTCAAAATGAGTCTCTTGTAGACAGTGTATGGATGGGTCATGTCTTTTTATCCAGTCTGCAACCCTGTGTTGTTTTATGAGAGCATTTAGGCCATTCACATTGAGAGTTATTATTGAGAGAGATGATTTTAATGTCGTCATGTTGCCTGTGAAGTCCTTGTTTCTGTAGATTGTCTCTGTGAATTTCTGTTCTGTATCACTCTTGTGGGTCTTTCTACTTTTATCGAACTCCCCCCCCTTGATATTTCTTGTAGGGCTGGCTTGGTGGTCACATATTCTTTCAATTTCTGCCCGTCTTGGAAGCTCCTTGTCTCTGCATCCATTCTGAATGACAGCCTTGCTGGATACAGTATTCTTGGCTGCATGTTCTTCTCACTTAGTGCTCTGAATATGTCTTGCCAGTCCTTTCTGGCTTGCCAGTTCTCTGTAGACAGGTCTGACGTTATTCTGGTATTCCTTCCTCTGTATGTAAGGAATCTCTTCCCCTTTGCCGCTTTCAAGATTGTTTCCTTGGATCTAAGATTTGTGAATTGTACTGTTACATGTTGTGGCGTTGGTCTATTCTCATTAATCTTGGGAGGGGTCCTCTCTGCCTCTTGGACATGAATGCTTGTTTCATTCACCAGATTAGGGAAGTTCTCAGCTACAGTTTGTTGAAATATCTCTTCTAGACCTCTCTCTTTCTTCACCCCCTTGGGGAGCCTGATGATTCTGACATTGGAACATTTCATTGAGTCAGTAATCTCCTGTAGCTTTTTTTCATGAAATTAGAGTTTTTTCCCCCCATGTTACCTGTCTTTCCTTCTTTTCTATCATCTCATCCTCTCACTCACTAATTCGTCTTCTGCCTCGTTTACCCTGGCAGTCAGAGCATCCAGTTTAGACTGCATTTCATTCATAGAATTTTTAATTTCCGCCAGATTTGTTCTCATTTCAGCCCTTAGAGATTTTAATATTTTTCTCAAGCCTGTGCATCATCTTGATAATTGTTACTCTGAAATCCATTTCCGACATCTTGGTTATATCCATATCCATTAGTTCTGTGGCAGAGGCCACGGTCTCGGTTTCTTTCCTTTGTTGGGGGTTCATCCTCTTTGTCATTCTGATGAGGTGTGGTTGTGGGGATGTACACAGTCCAAATTATTGACCAGGACCCAAGCAAGATGCACCTGTTTTATAGGGACCTTAGGGATGTGGGCTTCTTGTTTTTTTCAGCCTGCCTTCTGGGGGAGGGGCCTGCCGCAGAGATACTCAGGCAGCCCTGTTTGGGCAGAGTTGCCCTGCCCCCTGCAGGGGGTGGTGGAATGAGCTCAGTGAGAACCGGTTTTTTGGGGCTTTTGTTCTCTGGCAGCTTTCCCTGGTGGCTTTCTGTGTCTCTACTGAGAGAGCAGCAGTGACCATATCCAAACCTCTGTCTCAGAACAGAGAGATCACAGTCTGCTCCTCACTGACCTCTCCAGGCCACACTGACTCCGTATCCGTCAGTGCTGCTAAAAACCCGCAGTGTCCTGGTTTGTGCACCCCATAGCCGCTCTCCCAGTCTTTGCTCCCAGGGCCAGGCCAGGCATGTCTCTGCCCTTTGTGCTCTAAAACCACCAGCCCCCCACCCCCCCACCACTGGCTCCTGAGCTTCAGGTTTCAGTCTGGTTTCCCTGCTGCTACCGGTCTGCTAGTGCAGCCCGCTCCCCAGCGCCGGGAGGATTCTGCTTCCTGGTGCCCCAGCACGGTGCCTCCTTCCCCCTTCCATTTATCTTCCGATATCTGCCCGCAGACTCTTGGCTCCCCACCTCATACCTTGAGACCAAACACCGGAGATGTTCTGTGTGTAGAGATCCAGATGTATCTTCTTACATCTCAGGCTGATTTCGTGGGTGTTCAGGATGGTCTGGTAGATAGATATCCAGCTCAATTCAGGGGACTGGTTGAAATGGCATCCCCTACTCCTCCACCATCTTTCCCGGCCTCCTGGGTGCATACATTTTACAATTGTTATGTCTTGTTGAATTATTCCCTTTATAATTGTGTCGTGTTCTTGTCTCTTGTTGTAGTCTTTGTTTTAAAGCCTGTTTGTCTATTATAATTATCGTTACCCCCATCTTTCTTTTCACTTCCATTTGCATGATAAATGTTTTTCTATCCTTTCACTTCAATCTGCATATGTCTTTAGGTCTGAAATGAGTCTCTTGTAGGCAGCATATATATTGTCTTGCCTTTTTCTTTTTCTTTTTTTTATGGGGCACCAGGACCAATGATCACCAGCTGCCCAGGTACCAAAAAATTAGGATTCTGAAATCTCTTGATTTCAATTCCACAGGAAGAGCAATGTAGCTGGCTTACATGTGCCGCTCACGACAGAGCCCTTTGATCTGTGTCTTGCTTTTTTATCCATTTAGTCACCCTATGTCTTCTTTTGGAGCATTTAGTCCATTTACATTCAAAGTATTTATTACTAGGTATGTATTTACTGCCATTTTGCTAATTGCTTTATGGTTGTTTTTGTAGTTCTTTGTTCCTTCTTTTGCTTTCTTGTGGTTTGATTGGCTTTCTCTAGCGATATTCTTGTATTCCTTTCTCTCTCTCTCTCTTTTTTTTAATGTCTATTACTGGTTTTTGATTTGTGGTTACCATTAGGCATATAGCAGTCTATATTAAGTTAGTGGTTGCTTAAGTTTGAACCCATTATAAAGCACTAAATTTTTACTCCCTTCTCCCCCATGTTTTAGGTATATGGTGTCATATTTTACACTCTTTTATTTTGTGAATCCCATTATTGATTTTTATAGATACTTTTTAAAAAAAGATTTTATTTAGTTGAGAGAGAGCGCAAGAGAGCACAAGCAGGGGGAGCGGCAGAGGGAGAGGGAGAAGCAGGCTCCCCGCTTGGAGCCTGATATGGGGCTCGATCCCAGACCTCTGGGATCATAATGTGAGCTGAAGGCAGACGCTTAACCGACTGAGCCACCCAGGTGCCCCTCTACATACATTTGATAATTTTGTGCTTTAACCTCTGTACAGGTTTTATAAGGGATTATTCTATTTTACTATGTTAATATGTAGCTGTGAAATTTTTCCTTTCCTAATTTTCTTATTCCTGCTATGGTCTTTCCTTTCTACTCAAAGAATCCCCTTTAACATTTCTTATAAGGCTGGTTTAGTGGTGATGAATTCGTTTAAATTTTGTTTGTCTGGAAACCTCTATCTTTCCTTCTATTCTGAATGATAGCCTTGCTGGATAGAGTATTCTTTGTTGCAGGTTTTTTCCTTTCATGGATGAGGCTTAGTCTTAAGAGGTTACATTTATGATTCTATGAATCTGTGAGGTAAATACTGTTGTTAGACTCATTTTCTAAATAAGTAAACTGAGGCATGGGGAAGTTAAGTAATGAGACTAAAGTCTCATTAGTTAGTAGAAGTAGGCTTTGACTCCTGATATCCAAGTAGTGCTTGCTCTCTTAACCACCATACTACATTGCCTTCTTTCCATAATAGCTTCTCTGGTTAAGGAGTTGTGTCAAGGACTTTACATGTATTATCTTATTTACTCATAATATCCCTGTTAAGTACATGGAACATTTTTGTTTTACAGATCAAGAAAGTGAAGCTCAGAGGGGTTAAGTAATTCATCCAGGTACACACAGTGGTGGCTTCATGATCGGAACCATCATATGTCCAGCCCCAAAGTCTGTGGTTTTAACCACTCTCCACTTTGGACTAGCTTACAATGTTTGAAAAGGGTTATTAACATAGTTTAAAATATAATTTTATTATAATTTCTAATATTAAATAGTACATAAATCATGATCTTTAACTCTTAATTCAAGTATCACTGCTCAGTGAAGTCTTTCAGTCCCCCCTGCATCATTTATGGCCCTTCTTACCATGCTTCATTTTTTCCCCCCATAGACCTTACAGTTACTCTCTATGTAGTATATAGTCTAATTATATATTATGTTTATCGTTTGTACCCTCAGTAGTTTGAACTCCATGATGGCAGAGATTCTCGTTTTTGTTTTTTTTTTTTCTTTTGTGTTTCCAGTATCTGGGACACTATGTAGTAGGAACTCAGTGAATATTTGTTGATAAATGAATTCTAATATTTAATTAGAATTTATTACATTTATTGCTAAATAAATGCTAGTGTTAAATACTTTTGGTTAATTCCTCAAGCTTAACACTTAAATTTCTTCTGTGGTGTATTGTGTAATTTTGTCAAGTCATTTAAAGTATTGGGATAGAGTGTATATTTTGTAGATTTTTTTCCCCCTTTTGTAAATATAATGTCTCTTTCAGGGAAAGGCATCAGAGAAGCTTTCTGAAAACAGTAAAATATTAATCTCCATGGCTAAGGAAAACATACCACCAAACAGTCAACAGACCAGGAGTTCTTTAGGTATGTCATTAGATACGCTAAATGGATTTTAAAGTATTCTTAGCAGGCTGTTGTGAAAGAGCTCTGTATTATCAGAAAAAAAGATTTCTTTGGAATTGCAGTAACTCTTTGATTCCTGGAATCTTACAAATTTTTGAATTTTCTACAAAGGAAATATAATGCATACTGAGAACCATCTACCCATTTTAAATGATACTCCCTTATAATTTATGGAAATTATGGCTGTAAATATATATAACATAAGTAAAAATTAATTGAAAAATTTGAATGGAATTTGCGAGAGGTAAAATGTGTTAATTGAATAAAAATGGTGTATGTTTATTTAAAAATCAGATGCTTACAGGATACAAAATGCTATTTAGTGAATGACCATTTTAATTATTGATTACTATATTAGAATTGTACGGAAGTTAATTTTGCAGCTATACTGAGTTTTTGATATGGTTTGTTTTGAAAATATGTAGGTTTTTTATGAAGTATAAATAACATAATGTTATATTAATTTGGGATGTACAACATATCGATTCAACAATTCTATACATTACTCATTGTTTACCATGATAAGCGTAGTCATCATACAACATTATTGCAGTATTACTGACTCTATTCCTTATGCTATATTTTTCATCTTTGTGACTTATTTTTAACTGGAAGTTTGGATTTTTATCTATTTCACCCATCCCCCTCATTCACTTCACCTCTGGCAACCACCAGTTCAGTTTGCTGTATTTGAGTCTGGTTTTTCTGTTTCGTTTTTTAGATTCACATGTAATCATATGGTATTTGTGTTTCTCTGACTTATCTCACTTTCCACAATACCCTTTAGATCCATCGATGTTGCTGCAAGTGGCAAGATCTTACTCTTTATTATGGCTGAGTAATATTCCATTCCATATATGTAACCATATCTTCTTTATGTGTTTGTTATTGATGGACACTGGGTTGCTTCCATATCTTGTTATTGTAAATAATGCTGCAGTGAACCAAATGGGTGATCTATCTTTTCAGAATAATGTTTTTGTTTTCTTTGGTTAAATAACCAGTGGTGAAATTAGTGGGTCGTATGTTATATTTATTTTTAAATTTTTGAGCCATCTCCATGCTGTTTTCTATGGTGGCTAAACCAATTTACATTCCCACCAACAGTGCACAAGGTTCCTTTTTCTCCACATGATTTTCTCCACGTACTTTTTCTTCACTTGTTATTCCTTATATTTTTTATTGTTTCCATTCTGACAGTATAAATATGGTTTTGATTTGCATTTCGCTGCTGATTAATGGTGATGAACATCTTTTTATTTGTCTGTTGGTCATCTTTATGTCTTCTTTGGAAAAATGTCTCTTCCTGTCTTCTGCCCATTTTTTAACTGTATTATGTGTCTGGTTTTTTTTTTGTGTGTGTTGTATTAAGTTCTTTATATATTTTTGATATTAAACCCCTACTGGATGAATCATTTGTAAATATTTTCTCCCTTTCAGTGGGTTGTCTTGTTTTGTTGATGGTTTCCTTCATCGTGCAAAAGCTTTTTTAGTGTAGTCCTAGTATTTTGTTTTTGCTTTTGTTTTCTTGACTTAGGAGACATATATAGAAAAATCATGCTAAGACCGATGTCAAAGAGATTATTGCCTGTGTTTTCTTCTAGGAATTTATGGTTTCAGGTCTCACATTTAGGTCTTAATCCATTTTGAGTTTGTTTCTGTGTATAGTGTAAGAAAGTCATCCAGTGTCATTCTTTTGCATGTAGCTATCTAGTTTTCCCAACACCATTTATTAAAAAGATTATCTTTTCCCCATTTCATATTCTTGCCTCCTTTGTCATAGGTTACTTGAACATGTGTAAGTGTGGGTTTAGTTCTGGGCTAGCTATTCTGTTGCATTTATCTATGTGTCTGTTTTTGTTCTACGTTATTTCCCTAATATGTATGTATATATCTAATTTTTAAACCCTGTACTTATTTATATTATAATTGGAAATTTAGACCTTTTGACCACCTTCCTCTAATTCGTCTGCCCCCCACCCCCACCTCTGGTAACCACAAGTCTGATCTCTTTTTCTGAGTTTGGTTTCGTTTTGTGTGTAGATTCCACATGTGCGATCATGCAGTATCTGTCTTTCTCTGACTTACTTCACTAACCATAATGCCTTCAACTCACCAATAGTGTGCAAGCAAGGGTTCCATGCCAGCATTTGTTATCTCTGTCTTTTTGATGATGGCCATTCTAACAGGCATGAGGTGATCTCTTTGTAGTTTTAATTTGTGTTTCCCTAATGACTAGTGATGTTGAGCATCTTTCCATGTACATTTGGTCTAATTTTAAGGCCACAATGATTCAAGCAAGTCAGTAACTGAATGCTGATAAATTATAAAATTAATCAAATTATATATTATCCTTTAATAAGATTAAATGCACATCGAAAACAATTATTGTTTCAGTTGGTGATAAAACAGACATTCTATGAAAATTAAATTCTTCATACCCAACAGAATGGTTAATATTTTGCAATGGGGATCTTCATTCATTCAAAACATCTTTAAACACTAAAGTGTCAGGCACTGTGCTAGGCAGCAAATATATAATGGCAGGCAAGCTGGCATTCCACTGCAGTACAAGAGACAATTGAATAAGTTCAAAACTACACTTTACAGGGAGAATCAATGTAACAGAACATGATGACTACAGCTAACATTGCTGTGTAATGTATAGGAAATTTGTTGAGAATAAATCCTGAGAGTTCTCATCAGAAGGAAAATGTTTTTCTTTTTTTCTTGTCTTTACATTGTATCTATACAAAAAGATGGACGTTAGCAGGACCTATTGTGGTAATTATTCCATGGTATATATAAATCAAACAATTAGTCTGTATGCCTTAAAGTTACACAATGATGTATATCAATTATTTCTCAATAAAACTGGAAAGAAATTAAGCCAAATATGTAGTTTGTCACGATGGGAAAAATGTGAAACAATTTGGCATTAGAGAGTTTTTTTTTGGGAGAGTTTTCTTTTTATTTTTTATTAACATATAATGTATTATTTGTTTCAGGGGTACAAGTTTGTGATTCATCAGTCTTACACAATTCACAACACTCACCATAGCACATACCCTACCCAGTGTCCTATCCCTCCCATCCTCCTCCACTCCAGCAACCCTCAGTTTGTTTCCTGAGATTCAGTCTCTTACGGTTTGTCTCCCTCTCTGGTTTCATCTGTTTCATTTTTTCCTCTTTCCCCTATGATCCTCTGCCTTGCTTCTCAAATTCCACATATCAGTGGGATCATATGATGATTATCTTTCTCTGATTGACTTACTTCACTTAGCATAACACCTTCTAGTTCCGTCCACATCATTGCAAATGGCAAGATTTCATTTTTTGATGGCTGCATAATATTCCATTGTGTGTGTGTATTTTGTACCAGTACCATACTGCTTTGATGACTACAGCTTCGTAGTGTATCTTGGAATCTGGGATTGTGATCCCTTTAGCATTGTTCTTCTTTCTCAAGATTGTTTTGATTATTCAGGCTCTTTTTATTTATTTTAAAGATTTATTTATTTATTTGAGAGAGAGTGAAAGAGATGTGAGCATGAGCAGGGGGAAGGGCAGAGGGAGAGAATCTTAAGCAGACTCCCTGCTGAGAGTTCTTTGCCAATTTGGATGCCTTTTATTTCTTTCTGTTGTCTGATTGTTGAGGCTAGGACTTCTAGTACTATGTTGATAATTGGCCATCCCTGCCATGTTCCTGACCTTAGGGGAAACCTCTGTCTTTCCCCATTGAGAATGATATTCACTGTGGGCTTTTCATATACGGCTTGTATGATCTTGAGGTATGTTCCTTCTGTCCCTACACTGTGAAGAGTTTTAATCACGAAAGGATGCTGTATATTGTCAAAGGCTTTTTCTGCACCTATTGAGAGGATCATATGGTTCTTGTCCTTTCTTTTATTAATGTAGTGTATCACATTGATTCGTGGATGTTGAACCAACCTTGCAGCCCGGGAACAAATCCCACTTGGTCGTGGTGAATAATCCTGTTAATGTACTGTTGGATCATATTGGCTAGTATTTTGGTGAGAATTTTGCATCCGTGTTCATCAGGGATATTGGTCTGTAATTCTCCTTTTTGATGGGGTCTTTGTCGGTTTTGGGATCAAGGTAATACTGGCCTCATAAAATGAGTTTGGAAGTTTTCCTTCCATTTCTATTTTTCGAAACAGCTTCAGAAGGATAGATGTTAGTTCTTCTTTAAATGTTTGGTGGAATTCCCCCGGGAAGCCATCTGGCCCTGGACTCTTGTTTGTTGGGAGATTTTTGATTCCTGCTTCAATTTCCTTGCTGGTTATGGGTCTGTTCAGGTTCTCTATTTCTTCCTGGTTCAGTTTTGGTAGTTTATATGTCTCTAGGAATGCATCCATTTCTTACAGATTGCCTCATTTATTGGCATATAGTTGCTCATGATATGCTCTTATAATTGTTTGTATTTCTTTGGTGTTGGTCATGATCTCTCCTCTTTCATTCATGATTTAATTTATTTGGGTCCTTTCTCTTTTCTTTTGATAAATCTGGCCAGGGGTTTATCGATGTTATTAATTCTGTCAAAGAACTAGCTCCTAGTTTTGTTGGTCTATTTGACTGTTCTTTTGGTTTCTAGTTCATTGATTTCTGCTCTCATCTTTATTAATTCTCTTCTCCTGCTGGGTTTAGGCTTTATTTGCTGTTCTTTCTCCAGCTCCTTTAGGTGTAAGGTTAGGTTGTGTGTTTGAGACCTTTCTTGCTTCTTGAGAAAGGCTTGTATTGCTGCTGTATACTTTCCTCTTAGGACTGTTTTTGCTACATCCCAAAGATTTTGAACAGTTGTGTTTTCGTTTTCATTTGTTTTCATGAATTTTTAAAATTCTTCTTTAGTTTCCTGGTTGACTCATTCATTCGTTAGTATGCTCTTTAGCCTCCATGTATTTGAGTTCTTTCCAACTTTCCTCTTGTATTGAGTTCCAGTTTCAAAGCATTATGGTCCAAAAATATGCAGGGAATGATCCCAAACTTTTGGTACCAGTTGAGACCCGATTTGAGACCCAGGATGTGATCTGTTCTGGAGACTGTTCCATGCACACTGGAGGAGAATGTGTATTCTGTTGCTTTAGGATGGAATACTCTGAGTATATCTGGGAAGTCCATCTGGTCCAGTGTGTCTTTCAGAGCCCTTGTTTCCTTGTTGATCATCTGCTTAGATGATCTGCCCATTGCAGTGAGTTGGGTGTTAAAGTCCCCTACTCTTATTGTATTATTATCAATGTGTTTCTGTAATTTTGTTACTAATTGGCTTATATTATTGGCTGCTCCCATGTTTGGGACATAAATATTTACAGTTGTTAGATCTTTTTGTTGGGTAGACCCTTTAATTATGATACAGTGTCATTCCTCATCTCTTATTACAGTCTTTGGTTTAAAATCTAATTTGTCTGATATAGGGATTGCCACCTCAGCTTTCTTTTGATGTGCATTAGCATGGTAAATGGTTTTCCACCCCCCTCTCTTTCAATGTGGTGGTGTCTTTGGGTCTAAAATGAGTCTCCTGCAGACAGTATATGGATGGGTCTTGCTTTTTTATCCAATCTGATACCCTGTGTCTTTTGATTGGGACATTTAGCCCATTTATATTCATATTAACTATTGAAAAATATGAATTTAGTGCCATTGTATTGCCTTTAAGGTGGGTGACTGTTACTATATATTGTCTCTGTTCCTTTCTGATCTATGTTGCTTTAGGCTCTGTCTTTGCTTAGAGGACCCCTTTCAATATTTCTTGTAGGGCTGGTTTGGTGATCGCAAATTCTTTTAGTGCCTGTTTGTTCTGGAAGTTTTTTTTTTTTTTACCTCTTGTATTTTCAGTGACAGCTTAGCTGGATATGGTATTCTTGGCTGTATATTTTTCTGGTTTAGTGCCCTGAATATATCATGCTGATCCTTTCTGGCCTGCCAGGTCTCTGTGGATGGGTCTGCTGCCAGTCTAATGTTTCTACCATTGTAGGTTACAGACCTGTTGTCCCGAGCTGCTTTCAGGATTTTCTCTTTGTCTCTGAGAGTTGTAAGTTTTACTATTAGATTTTGGGCTTTTGACCTATTTTTTAGTGATTTTTGAGGGTGTTCTGTGCCTCCTCGACTTGAATGCCTGTTTCCTTCCCCAGATTAGGAAAGTTCTCCACTATAATTTGCTCCAATATACCTTCTGCCCCTCTCTTTCTTTTTCTGGGATCCCAATTATTCTAATATTGTTTCACTTTATGGTATTACTTATCTCTTGAATTCTCCCATTGTGATCTAGTAGTTGTTTATGTCTCTTTTTCTCAGCTTCTTCATTCTCCATCATTTGGTCTTCTGTATTACTAATTCTCTCTTCTTCCTCATTTATCCTAGCAGTTAGAGCCTCCAGTTTTGATTGTACCTCATTAGTAGCCTTTTTGGTTTCGACTTGGTTAGATTTTATTTCTCTAGAAAGGGGTTCTCTAGGATCTTCTGTGCTTTTTTCAAGATACTAGCCAGCTAGTATCTTTACATTCGTCATTCTGAACTCTAGTTCCAACATCTTCCTAATGTCCATGTTGATTATGTCCCTGGCAGTCGGTACTGCCTCTTGTTCTTTTTTTTTTTTTTTTTCTTTTGAGGTAAGTTTTTCCCATTTTTTAATTTAGTCTTGAGAAAAATAGATGAACAAGAGAACAAATTGCTAAAAGGATAACAACCACTCCAGAAAAAAATACACTGAAAAAATCAGAAGAGACCCAAAACCAGGGTGGGGGAAAGAAAGAAAAGAATATGATCAGGCTGGTGAATAGAACAGAGCCACACACTAGATTTTTGGTATATTTTGGTGTGTTAGAAGAAGCTGACTCCCAAAATTTTAGGGAAAGAAAAACTTACATACAAAAATAAGGGTAAATACAATATAGGGATGGAATATGACTGTAAAAATGAAAATTTAAAAATTTAAAAAGAATTGATAAATTGGTTGAAAAAAGAAAGAAGGAAAATTTAAAAAATAGAAAAATAAAAAATAAAATTAACTTCGAAAGACTAAAGAGTCATGGAAAAAAAGCCATGAATTCTATTTTCTGTATTCCTCTATCACTGAAGTTTTGCATTTCTCATTGATCAGTGCACTTGGTCTCGGCTGGATGTTCTTGCTGATCTTATGGGGGGGGGGGCTGTTGCAGTGATTCTGAAATGTCTTTGCCCCAGGTGGAATTGTACTGCCCTTGCCAGGGTCAGGCTAAGTAATCTGCTCTGGTTGCTCTTTAGCTTTTGTTCCCTGAAGGCTTTCCGCGCAGCTTTAGAGGACCGAAATGAAAATGGCGGCCTCCTAATCTCTGGCCCCGGAGGAGTCTAGAGCTTGGGGCCCCCCACCTCAGTGCATTCTCAGAGAAAAGCAGTCAATCGCTCCTGTCTCCCTGGTGTCTGGCTGCACTCCTGTGCTCACCAGGCCTGTAACTGAGTGTTTCTAACTGTGGCACACGACCCCTTTTGGAGTCTCCAAACCCAGTAGATTCCTGCAGTGCGCTCCCTGGCCACTCCTCCCAGGGGAGGAAGGGGAGTCTCCCCAGATCTGCCGCTTTCTGGGCCCCGGCTGGAAGGGCAGTGGCCCAGCTGAGCCACGGATCACGGTTTATGGCCACCCCGAGCTGAGAGCCAACTCCTTGGCTCACTCTTCGTGGCTGGGTTCCCTGCTCTGATACCTGGGAGCTCTGCCACACTCAGGCAACCTTAGTGTTTTTGTGACCCCAATAGTCCTGAGACCCCACTGTCCCAGAGAGGGGTCTACCTCCCGGCCCCCCATTAGCCACTGGAGCGACATCCCTCACAGGAGCAGACTTCTAAAAGTTCCGATTTTGTGCCTGAGACTGTATCATTTGCCAGTAGCTGGCTGATGGAGACTCCCTCCCTCCACAGTCTATCTTCCCGTGTATCGCCTCAGATTTGCTTCTCCGCACATCCTACCTTCCAGAAAGTGGTCACTTTTCTGTTCATAGAGTTGCTACTGTTCTTTTCTCTGATATCCTGTTGAGTTTGTAGGTATTCAGAATGGTTTGATAACTATCTAGCTGAATTCCTAGGACCAGATGAAATTTAGGTGTCCTACTCCTCTGCCATCTTGCTAGCTCTCCTGGAGAGTTTTCTCTTGTGGTTTCTTAGAAGACTTATGAAGCAAACTGGTCTAAAAAAGGTCAAATTTGGAAATTATATTTTGAATTAAGGTCTTCGATACCATACTTTGAATAAGTAATTAAGCATAGTAGTTATCAATAATATATATACTGACTATTCATTTAACCAGTGCCATCTAGTGATAGCTCATGATGCAGCAGCTATCATGAACCCCAGTGCATTTTTATGATTTTTGTAAATTCATTTCTGTTAGTGGTAATATTTATGGGTAATGCTTATCCATGTGGCTTATTCTCCCATTCTTATTCTATACCTCTCTCAGAAGTAGTTGAGGAGTGGTACAATGATTTCTGACACCAACTACCCAGGGTTGAACCAAACTTCACAGATAAGGACATAGTCCTCCATGAGGCTTCTCTTACTTTGGACATCAGCAGCTAGTTTTGTTGGAGTCCACAAGCCATCTTTATTCTGGCTACAAAATGTGCGGGTTTCCACATCCTGTCAAGTTTGATAAATCACTAGAATGACTTACAGAACTCAGGAAAGTGCTGTACTTCATGATTACAGTTCTGTTGTAGTACAAGCTAAAAATGAGAACTAGCCAAAGTGTGGGGAGATGATAGGGCATGGTCTGGGAGTGGTCTACATGTGAAACTTCTGTCAGCCTCAGGGATAGATCCCCCTCCTCTCCTGGAACATCAGTACTATTGCCACCCAGCATGCTCACGTGAGTTTCAGTGTGCAGAGCTTTTATTGAGATTTCACTGGCCATGTCGCTCAGTCTCCAGACTCCCTACTTTCCCCTGAGGTCTGGCTGATATCAAGTGGCTCAAGCTTGGATCTAACCTTTTAGTCACATCTTCCTGGTGTGGTCTTTCTGGTGTGGCCAGCTCCCATCTGTGTTATCTCTTCAGCATAAACTATATAGAAACTCACCATGACTTAGTATATTAGTGTAAACTATTGGGTTTGGGTCCAGGGACCTACCATGAATAACAAAGAGCCTCCCATCACTTGGAATATTCCAAGGATTTAGAAGTTACTTCCCAGAAACCAAGCCAAAGGCTAGTGAAGTTAGCATGTACATGGTTTAGTCTATATAAGCTGATGAAATTATGTCCTTGTTAAGGAATTTGTTAGAATAACTTAGGTTTAATAAAATGTGGGAGTCAGCTGAAAATGGTCCATAGAAGCAAATGATATTTTCTTACTACACCATTTCTAGGCATATTAGTGATTTTTTTAATTAAATTATTCAACTTTTACTAACTTCTCATTGTATTTGATAACTATTGTTGAGAAATTCATTAATTTTTTAAGTGTAGGTCTACGTACCTCAGTTAAATATCCTCTTCCTCTTTTATTTTTCTCTTTCTTAGAGAAGTTGAGTATTTTCCCTTAGGTTGAACATTATTACTTTGATTTTAATGCTTTATATCCTGGAAGATGTTTTTAATGGACATGATACAGCCAGTACTTTCAACATTTTTTTCCATATGTACATATTTTTAGCCCAACATCCATAGATTGTCTGCACTGCTTTTGAAATGTAGTATCTGGGTCAAATGAAGACAGAAGCATTGCTTTGTTTTGAATTTTATAAAAAAAATTTCTAATAAAATTTGCACATGCAAAATGATTGTAAAGTGTGCAGGGACCCCCCTGGGTGGCTCAGTTGGTTGGGCATCTGACTCTTGATTTCAGCTCAGGTCATGATCTCAGGGTCTTGAGATTGAGCCCCGTGTCAGGCTCTGTGTCCAGCAGGAAGTCTGCTTCTCTATCTTTGCCCCTCCCCCTGTTTGTGCTCTCTTCCTTTCTCTAAAATAAATAAATACATCTTAAAAAAAATACAGAACAGTATAACATGAAAATTTGTGACCCTCTCAACCCTGTCCTCCAGACTCTCTTCTTAAGCAGTATCTTGTATATAATTTCATGGTTAGACTGTGCATATGTGTACATACCCCTTTCTTCTATATCTAGTAGCATATATCCTGTTCTGTATTTGAAAATACTAGTTTTATGATTTATAGTATAGGGACCTGACCATAACCTTTTGAGAATAAAAAGCAGTGGAATGCATCTATTTGACCTGGAGCAGTTCCTGTCTGCTGCTAAGGTTTTCATTACAGATGCAAGAAAAAAGTGTCTTTGCCCTTTCTGTCTGTCTAATTATGGCAGCCATGATTGAATGGGGGAATACAAGGGGGAAATATGGAGAGAGAATTTTTGCAACTCAGAAATAACTTGTAAACACTGAAGAGCCTCTTATACTCCAAAAAAGAAACTGAAATTTTAGTTAAAAAACGTAACCTAGACCTAGGCATAAAACTGTATTAATCAGCCTTTATCTCTGGGTGTAAAGAAAGTTCATTGTATACCAAACTAGTACTTGCTGTGGGTTATGGAAGGTGTCAAATAGCACTTACTATGTCATATTGAAATTATATGTTTGCTTGTTTACTGTCTAGATGCTGTTCCTTTGGGCAAAGACTTATATACCTGTTTATCTCCCCAAGACCAGCAAAGTACTTAGCATATGGGTGGTGCTCAGTTCAGTATGTATTTTGTAAGAGAGCTTGGCTTTTCAATGTGGCAATGTTGAAATTTATTTTAAAAAACTAAATTCATAGTAAGAAGAAATTCACTAAGAGATTTAATATTTTCAGTAAGTTATTTAATAAAATTTCATGAATTAAATTTTAAAAACAATTTTCTATCAAATATGGTCTTATTAATAAGAAGAAAAAGATGTTAGGTTAATCTTAGATAAATCTTCAAATCCAGCAATTAATATGTCACTGTATTTGTCCGTGTTCCTCAGAGAACTACTAGGATGTGTGTAAGTAAATACATATAATACATAAATACATATAAATGTGGAGAGAGAAATAATTAAGGAGTTGGCTTGTGATTATGAGGCTGAAAATTCTCGTATCTGTGAGGTAAGCCGTGAAGCTGGTGACCCCAGGAAGAGCTGATGTTGCAGTTCTGAGTCTGAAGATTGTTGTCAGAATTCCTTCTTGCTTGGGAAAGGTCAGTCTTTGTTAAGGCCTTCCACTGATTGGATGAAGCCCACTCACATTATGGAGGGCAGGTTGTTTTACTCAAAGTCTACCAATTTAAATGTTAATCTCACCCAAAAACTACTCTCACAGAAATATCCATAATAACGTTTGACCAAATATCTGGGCACCTTGGCAGCCAAGTAGACACCTAAAATTAACCATCATAGTCACCACTGAAATCTTTTTTTTTTTAATGACTTTCTTTACAAGTGGCATAGAAATAATGTTAAAAATTAAATGCAAGTAGGATTTCACATAACTGTTAGCACTACTAAATCTTTAGTGTTTGCTGACTTGTCTAATATTGCAAATGTGTTGTTATGTGAACAAGTTAGACCTCTCAGACAAAATTGATAAATTCCTAGAAAGACCCTAATTACTGAAATTGATTGAAGAAGAAATAGAAAATCTAAATAGACCTATAACATGTAAAGAAATTGAATTCTTTATTAAAAATCTTTCACAAAGAAAAGCCCAGGCCTGGGTGGCTTCATTGATGAAATCTACCAAACATTTAAAGAAGCAATAATACCATTCCTTTATAAACTTGAAACAAAAGAGAAAGGCACACTTCCCAACACATATTGTGAGGCTAGGATTATCCTAATATCAAGGCCAGATAAAGTTTTCACAAGAAAAGTACAAAGTAGTATGTCTTATGAATATAGATGCAGAAATCCTAAACAAAATATTAACATTAAAACTGACAACATATAAAAATGATTATACACTCTGGTCAAGTGAGCTTCATCTTAGTAATGCAAGTTTTAGTCTAATATTTGAAAATTAATATATATTGGATTAATAGAGTTAAGGACAGAAAGCACATGATTATCTCAGTAGTTGCTGAAAAAGCACTTGACCAAATCCAACACCGACTTACGATAAAAACTGTCAACAAGCTTGAAATAGATCTTTCAATTCTAAAGAAAGGCATCTGTGGAAAAACCTATAGCCAACATCACACTTAATAGTTTATAACTGCAAAGCTTTCCTTCTAAGAGCAAGAAAAAGGCAAGGATGTGTACTGTTAACACTTCATTCAATTTTGTGCTGAGGGTTCTAGCCCATGCAATGAAAGAATACAAGAAATGAAAGGCATCAAAGTTAGAAATAATACTGTCCTTGTTTGCAGATGGCATGGTTCTGTTTGGAGAAAATCCTAAGAAATCCACAAAAAAACTATTAGAAATCATGAGCTTATTAGCAAGTTCACAGAATATGTGATCAATAAAAAAGTTATGTTTCTACATACTAACAATGAACAATCTGAAAATACTAAGTAAACCATTAATTCACAATAGCAACAAATAGAATAAAATACAATTGATCCTTGAACAACATGGGCTTGAACTGGTTGTCTATTATACATGGACTTCTTTCAATAAATGTATTGGAAATATTTTTGGAGATTTGTGACAATTTGAAAAATTTCATAGATGTGTAGCATAGAAATATTGAAAAAAATTTAAGAAATTAGGTCTATCAGGGTGCCTGGGTGGCTCAGTCATTTGAGCGTTTAACTCTTGATTTTGGCTCAGGTCATGATATCAGGGCCCTGAGATCGAGCCCTGTGTAGGGCTCCCCGCTCAGTGGGAAATCTGATTGAGGATTCTCTCTCTCCCTCCCTCTGCTCCTCCCCCCTGATTGTGCGTGCCTTTGCTCATTCTAAAATAAATCTTTAAAAAAAAAAAAAGTACCGTGAATGTATAAAATATATGTGGATACTAGTCTGTTTTATCATTTACTACCATGAAATGTATACAAATCCATTAAAAGTTATCGATACTTACACCCCAAACACAGACTATACTGTGCATGTTGCCATTTGCATTCAAGAGAAATGTAGATAAATGTAGAGATGCACTATTAAATTTTAACTGCATGAAATTAACTGTTTATACTGTACTAATTTCATAGCCACCTCCTGTTGCTATTGTAATGAGCTCAGTTGTTGCAAGTATCCACTTAAAAAACCATGTGGTGCTGGCGTGCATGACTGGCTCTGTCGGAAGAGCACGTGACTCTTGATCTCAGGGTTGTGAATTTGAGCTCCACGTTGGATGTAGAGATTAAATAAATAAGTCCATGTGATGCTAATCATCTCTGGGGGGCAGTTCATTTCCAGTAAATGGTGTAGTGGAGTAAAAAGTGGTATCTCTGGATTCTTGTGTGTTTTTCAGTGTCTTTAGTGCAATATTGTAAACTTCGGGTTACACCCTGGGATCCATACAAAGTGCCACTGATGATGCTGGGAGTGCTCCTAAGAAGTAGAGAAAGTCATATTAAATTAAAAATTGAATTGCTTGATATGTAGATGAAGGTCGATAGCTATGAGTTGGCCCACCATTTCAAGATAAGAGAATCCTGCGTATGGACCACTGTGAAAAAGAAAAAAAAAAAAAAAAAAGAAATTCATGAAGCCATTGCTGTGCTTTGCCAGCAGGTGTGAAACCTTGCACTTTTTGTGAATACCTTTTTATGTTGTATTGAAAATGGAACTTTTATGTGGGTGCAGGATTGCTACAAGAAAGTCATACCTATAGACTGTACTATGATTTGAGGAAAAGCAAAGTTATTATGAGACAACTTAAAGCAAAAGGAAGATGAAGAATCTAAAGGTGGAGAATTTAATGCCAGCAAGAGATGGTTTGATAATTTTGGAAAGAGGTTTGTCTTAAACAATATCAAGATCAGGGGAAGCAGCTCCTGCTGATGAAGAGGCAGTAGACGAATTCCCAGATGCCATTAAGAAAATCGGTGTGGAGAAAGAATATCTGCCTGAACAGGTTTTAATGCAGATGAAGGTGCCCTATTTCAGGAAAAAAATGCCACAAAGGACATGTGGTAAGGAAAAGATGTGAGCACCAGGATTTAAGGCAGGAGGGGCTAAGCTAACTCTGTTTTGTGCAAATGCAGTTGGGTTTATGGTCAGGACTGCCCTTATCTATAAAACTGCTAATGTGTGAGTCTTGAGGGGAAAAAAAATAAATACCAGCTTACCAGTCTTCTGGTTGTGCAAAAAGAAGGGCTGAACAATGAGAACTTCTTTCCTGCATTGATTCCATTGATGCTTTTTCCCTGATATTGATATCTGTTGATATTGGACAATGCCCCTGACTACCCAGAACCCCATGAATTCAACACTGAAGATGTTGAGGTAGTCTACTTGCCTCCAAACACAACATCTTTTATTCAGCCTCTAAATCGGGGTTATAGGGACGTGTATGGCTCATTACATATGGTACTCCATGGAAAGGATTGTCAACACTATGGAAAATAACCCTGATAGGGAGAACACCATGAAAGTCCAGAAGGATTGAAGGACGTCATCATTTTTATAGGAAAAGCCATGAAAGCCATTAGGCCTGCTGTAATAAACTCCTGCTGGAGAAAAGTATGTCCAGATGTTGTGCATGACCTCCTAGGATTTATAGTAGAGCCAGTCAAGGAACTCATGAAAGAGATTGTGGACGTGGCAAAAAAAGGTGGTGGATAAATGGTTTCAAGGTAAAAATTGTGGAGAAATTCAAGAGCTAATAGATACCATGCCAGAGGAATTAACAGAAGATGACGTGATGGAGGTGAGTACTTCGGAACCAGTGCCGGGTGATGAGGAAGAAGACCTCAAAGAGCAGTGCCAGAAAACAAATTGACATCTGACAACCTAGCAGAAGTGTTTCAGTTATTCAAGACTGCTTTTGACTTCTTTCACAACGTGGGCTCTTCTGTGTTAATGGGCACTGAAATTAAAGGACGTGGTGGAAGAAGGATTGGTAGGGTATAGGAACATTTTTAGAGAAATGAAGAAACAACAGTGAAATTACAATGTATATCCGTAAAGTTATACTGAGTGTGCCAGCCTCTCCTGGCTCCCTCCCACTTCCTGTACTTCTTTTCCTTCTGCCACCCCTGAGACAGACCAACCCCTCCTTTTCCTCTTCCTCCTCATCCTACTCATTGTGAAGATGACGAGGATGAAGAATACTAAATAATTATCATGCTGTATAGTAGTTGAAGTTATCTATTGTGTATGCATGTGTTAGTGTGAAAGTTTAATAACTGTGTGGCAAGAACTGTATATTTTTGTGTCATTACTATTGCCTAAATATTTATTGCATAGAACATTGTATGCAAGACTTCTATGGAAATGGATAACCTATCCTTGTGTAGGCATAAGGTGAGTGATGTTTAATATAAAATTAATTAGGTTTCCTATGTTTTATAACTTTGCTTTCAAAGAATTACATTATCATACAGTATGCCTCTCTTGTAATTGGAGAAACTGTCATCCTATCATCACAGGTAAATGGTTTGTAAAACAATGTGACAGTGTTTCCAATACTGTATTATGAATATAACTATAATACTGTATGCCATAAAAAATTTATGACCATTCCTTAGTGTATAGGTTAGGCTACCATGAAACATTTGTATTGATTATACTAGGCTACCGTAAAGCAATCATGTTGCTGCTTCTTTGTTATCAATACGTGAGTCATTATACCTGTAAATATAAATATCTTTTGCACATTGTCTTTTCATTTCATTTTATTTTAAGTAAGGTGTGCCCAACGTGGGGCTTGAACTCAACAACACCGAGATCAAGAGTCGGGGGTCTTCAGTCTACTGACTGAACCAGCGAGGCACCCATTATCTTTTCATTTTTGATGTCTAGTGCTAGTAATACATATAATTTTGACAGTGTTTTTGTATCATATAAGACAATATTGATGTAGGTACTGACATGATTCATCTTGTAAATAGATGATGTACACTTACACTGTTGATAAATACAGTGAAGTACTATCAATGTATTTTCCTTATGATATGTTTTTGAGGGGAGAAAATCAATTAATTCACAAATGAGAATATCACAAAAGATGATTTAAGGAGGCACACAAACATCTGCCCAGCCCCAAACTCAAACCATCTCAATGAACTTTACACAGTAAAAACACCCTTTTTCATTCCAAATCTGAAGAAAGCTATATTTAATGATGGAGAAGTTTAACTGGTGGTTTTACATTTTATATATTCACTATTAATTATATTTTTATGCTAAATTAACTTGGTCATGAGAGATGATTTTTCATATCTTCCATTTGAACTTTTTTTTTTTTTTTAAGATTTTATTTATATATTTGGAGAGGGAGAGAGACAGCCAGCAAGGGAGGAAACACAAGCAGGGGAGTGGGAGAGGGAGAAGCAGGCTCCCAGTGGAGCAGGGAGCCCGATGTGGGGCTCGATCCCAGAACGCTGGGATCATGCCCTGAGCCGAAGGCAGACGCTTAACGACCGAGCCACCCAGGCGCCCCCTCCATTTGAACTTCTTGATTAGGCTAATCCATTTGCACATCTGCACTGTTTCAGCCACCTTGCTGAAACCTTCACAAAGCTTAAGGTCACCCTGGTTCTGGGCACACGCAGAAACTGTTTCATCTCATAGTGGCCTGGGCCAATCTGCTGCTGCTGCTGGTATGCTGGCTGGGTTCCTTGAGACTCCTGGTAAGTGATGTTAGACCTTGAAAGCTCAGCATTATTTCCTCTACCAAAGCCCCTGGTGATGGCGTGGCCCATCCTGTGCCTGACAGTAGAGCCACAGCCACGCCAGCCGCAGTGGTTGCCATTTGGGCTATGAGACTTGGCTGCCGGGGTGCAGCAGCAGGTGAGCCAACAGCAGATGGTGGAGCCACTGCTGGGGGCTGAGCTGCTGGCACTGGTGTAAGTGCAGTGCTCGTCTGAGGTGCCCGGCTGGCTGGAGCGGCCATGCGGGAGGTGCGGTTCCTGTTTCCACGTGGCATGGTTACTTGCAGAGCAACTTGGTGTCTACAAATTCAAGATTCAGTGGAGACCCCAGAAGCTTCTTCCTTATGATTTAAGTAACATTTTCTTTAGCTTACTTTATTGTTAGAATATAATATGTAATACGTATACAAAATGTGTGCTAATCAATTGTTTATGTTATCTGTTAGGCTTATGGTCAAACGTAGGCTATTAGTGTTTAAGTTTTTGGGGAAATCAAAAGGTGTATGTGGATTTTCAGTGGCATGGGGGTTGACACTCCCACCCCCAAATTGTTCAAGGGCCCCTGTACTTAAAAGCGTACTTAACAAAGTGTTTAAGACTTATACACGGTAAACTACCAAATATGTCAGAGAAATTAAAGAATGTGCAAGTAGTATATGGAGAGACATCTATGTTCATGGATTAGAAGTGTCTCAACATTATCAGGTTGCCAAGGCATAGAAAAGATGCTTGTGACATATTGTAAGGTACACAACAAGGCAAGCGGTGTTCAAATAACTCTTGAAAAGTTTTGGTTTTTTCCCCCCAGGGATTAAAATATTTTAATTCTCAATGTTCCTAATGTTTTAAATTTCAGTGTACTAAATAATTATTAGTTTCCTTTTAATTTCCCTGTATGTTTATAACTGACAGAGAGGTTTTTTTGTTGTTGGTAGTGTTTTTTTTTTTTTAAGATTTTATTTATTTATTTGATGGAGGGAGCATAAGCAGGGGAGCAGCAGGCAGAGGGAGAAGGAGAAGCAGGCTCAGCAGGGAGCCTGACACAGGGCTGGATCCCAGGACCCTGGGATCATGACCTGAGCTGAAGGTACATGCTTAACCATCTGAGCTACCCAGGTGTCCCGGTAGTGGTTGGTTGGTTGGTTGTTTCTTAACTCTTTCGACAAAAGTTCATGAAGGTCACAGAACAATGATAGTTTTCCCATTGATGTTTAAGATTGTTGTACCATTTTAGTTTGCATGGTGATCAGTGCAGTACCAGTAGGCTTCTTGATAGCTGATTTATAAGGAAATAAAAAGAACTTGGATAGCCATGACAGTCTTGAAGAAAAAGTTGGAAACAGTTGGAAACCTTAAAGTGTTATATATAAAGACTTGGTATGAAATTATAGTAATTAAGACTATTTAGTTTTGGCACGAGGTTAGACGAATAGACACAGGGACAGACTAGAGAGGATTGAAACAAACCCACTATATACAGATATCTGATTTATGACATGGGTGCCTCTGCAGTTCAGTGGGGAAAAGAATGGTCTTTCCAGTAAATGGTGCTGGTTAAGTTAGGCATCCATACTAAAGAAGAGAAGAAAAAAAAAAAAAATTTTAACCTGTACCACACACTACATACAATATTAATTCAAGAGAGATCACTGACCTAAAGGTAAAATTTAACACTATAGAGTTCTTAGAGAAAACATAGGAGAATGTCTTTGAGACGTTGGGGGTAGATGAGGATGTTTTAGATAAGATACGAAAAGAACTAATCATAGAAGAGAATCAAAAAAAGAGAAGTCTGATAAAATGGACTTCATTAAAATTAAGAACTTTTCATCACAGGGGTGCCTGAGTGGCTCAGTTGGTAAAGCGTCTGCCTTCAGCTCAGGTCATGAGTCTGCTTTCCCCTCTCCCTCTGCTCCTCCCTCCTTCCCCCTACTTGCGTGCATGCTTTCTGTCTCTCAAAAATCTTAAAAAAAAAAAATTATCTTTATTGGTTTCTCTTTATTGTTTTTCTTGCCTGCTTCTCCCTCTCCTGCTCCCCCGCCTGTGTTCTCTGTCAAAAAAAAAAAAAAAAGATTCATCTCAATACATAACAATGGGAAAAGGCAGCCATAGGTACATGTGTAGGTATATGTATAAAATCTACATATGTTTGTATGTATGTATATGTCTGTGTATATAAATTATCAGTAAGAAGACAACCATCCAATTCTGAAAATGGACAAAAGACTTGGATAGCTGTTCTCAAAAGTGGGAAATCCAAATGCATTGCAAAGGTGATCAGCATCATTAGTTGCTAGGAAATACGGATTGAAACTATAGGGAGGCACCATTGCATGCAAGTATAATATCTAATATTTACAATACCAAGAGTGGGCAAGGATATGAATTAACTGGAACTCATTCATTGCTTGTAGGAATGGATAATGGTGCAACTTTGAAAAACTGGCAATATCTACTAAACTTTGTGCCCCTATCCAGTGACCCAGTGGTTCCACTCCTAGGAATATAGCCAAGAGAAACACATGTGTTCACGAAAGACATGTACAAGAATGTCCATGGAATTTTGTTCATAATAGTGCTCCCCCACCCTCCCAAACAGCAGGAAACAGCTCAAATGTCTGCTAACTGTCGGATGGATCACAGAAGTTGTGATGTATTCATACAATGAAAAGAGACACAAACTGAAAAGAAGGAACCGCTGCAGCATATAGCTATGTGGCTGAATCTCACAGAAGTAATATTTAGTGAAAAGTAAAATGTAAAAGTCACGAACTTCATGATTCTTTTTATTTGAGGTTCAAGAACAGCTCCAATGCATCCACATTAATAGAAGTCTGAATACTTGTAAGCTCTGGGAGGGGTTATTAATAGGGAAGGAGCATAAGTGTGCCTTGTGTGGTGGAAAGAAATCTGAGTTGTTACAATAGTGCATACTTTTGTACAAATTCATTGAGCAATATGCCTAAGATTGTGCTTTTTGGTATGTATATTTTTCCTCAATTTTTAAAAATTGGGCTTGTGGGAGAAAGTTTGCTTTGCTTTCCACAGTAGGAAGTGGTCAAAATCAGTATTTTGGGATTTGCCAGAAAACTTTGATTTACTGATACCTTCTATATTTGACAAGAGAAACCAATAAAGATTTTTTTTAAAGATTTTATTTATTTGAGAGAGAGCGCATGGGGAAGAAGAAGGGGCAGAGGGAGAGGGAGAAGCAGACTCCCTACTGAGCAGGGAGCCCAATGCGGGACTCAATCCTAGAACCCTGGGATCATGACCTGAGCTGAAGGCAGATGCTTAACTGACTGAGCCCCCAGGTGCTCCACCAATAAGGATAATTTAAACCAAGAAGGATCCTGATGTTTGAAAGGTCAATAAAAATATTGAAGTCCATTATTCTTTCTGCTATTGCTGCTGCTGTTGCTACGACTCACAACTAACCTATATTGAGTGCTTACTATGTGCCAGGTGCTGTGCCATATATTCTTCCCTCATTTAATCTGGAGTTGGAGTAAAGACCATATACTTTTTTGGGACTTCGGTACTATCATGCCTCTTGTCCTCCGTATAATCCACCATCTTTGAAATTTGCAACATCAATCTCTTGGACTCACTTGCTTTTTACTGCAGTTATTCACAGATTCAGAACCATTCCTCTAATTCCTTAAACATTTAGTACCTCTTCAGTTTCTTGACTTCTTCATGTTGTGATATTGTTTACCACTCTTCCTCAGCCACCCACTTCAGTAGTCCTATCTTAGACCTGTTACCAGTGACTGAATTCCAGTTGCACATATTTTCTTTGATGACCACTTCTAATTTTTTCAGCTGATTTTCTCATGTATCCTGCCTCTGATAAGTATTCCAAATAATTGACATTACCAGGACCTACCATCCATTGATTCTGCTCCCTTAAAGGATCTACCCTCTCATTATTTCCTTCCTTATGCAGCCTAAATTCCATGGTCCATTTTATCGACTCTCTTGCACATCCTCTTCTTTCTTGCCTCTCTTTCCCTTTGTCTTATCTATTTGGGAAAATCTTATCTCTTATTAAATCTAACTCTGAGCCTGTTGTGTGCTGGTATGTATGTAGCTGAGTTTGGGTGGAGAAAACCCACAACCATGTCATTGTTCTTATTTTACTGTACTGACTATTAACCTAAGGTGTGTCCTCACTGCTGTTGGTGATTCTATTACATTTCCCTAATCCATTGCTATCCTATTCTACAAGGCAGCTGTTTAATCTTTTCTTCTTTCCTCAAACTCCCATCCCCCTGCCCATGGTTTTACTTTGTATTTCACTGCAAAATAGAAGCAATTAGAATTTACCCTTATCTTCCACTCTTGTATCTGCCAGCCAACCCTCATCTGTGCTATATGTTCTGCCTTGTCTTCTGTTACCATAGATTGTCATTTTGAGTTAGACCAAACCCCCTACTTATATAGCATTCTGTCCCTTTTCACGGAAAATATTATCTCTTCATCAATTTTTCCTCCTCATCGGGAATCATAAATTGTTTTTCCTATTAGAACATTTATGTCAGAATATAAGCATTGCTATAATATCTCCTATTTTATAAAATCCTTTATGTTCCTCCAGCTACTGTCAGTTTCTAGGTTCTTCTTTGTAGCAAAAGTTAAAGTTGTCTATATTTATTATCTCCAATTCCTCTCATCTCAGTTTCTTAAACCTTCTCGAGTCAGGCTTACATCTATGCTGCTCACCCACAAAGATCAAGGTCTGTAGTAACCTCTTACGTAACTACGTTTAGTGAGCAGTTTTCAAATCTTGTATTTTTTAACTTACCTGCTCAACTTAACATCTTACTGCTTCCTTGAAGTATTTTCTTCACTTGGCTTCTAGAGCTACTCTTCTGGTTTTCTTCCTGTCTTACTAGTTCCTCTTTGTGCAGAACACTTTTAACAAAGCAAGCCTGGGACTGACTGTCCTTAGACCTGCCTACAAGGTTGGCCCTTGGCTAATACCTTGAACTTAGCTAGTAAACAGTTCCCTGTACTGATCTAAAACTTCCTCTAAATAAGGTCATTGTGCCTAAATAAAATTGTTTGTTTAAAACATATGATCAAGGAGAACACCTGCTTTCCTTTTGGGGAGTCTGAAATCTTGGTATTGGCAAAATCTTGGTGCTAGGCAAAGGGTGCCTGTGTGCCCAGCTCTGAGTAAAAACCTGGGGCACTGAGTCTCTAATGAGCTTTCCTGGTAGACAACACTTCACATTATGTTGTGTCCAATGTGATTCCATTGGGGAAGAATTCTTGGAAGTTTGTACCTAATTTCTTCTGGACTTGGTCGTGTGAGCCTTTCCATTTGCTAATTTTGCTTTGTATTCTTTCATAGTAATAAACTGTAATCGTGAATATAATGCATTCTGTAAGTCTTTCCAGTGAATCACTCAGCCTGGAGGTGGCTTAGAGGACTTCCAGCAGATTCCTTTTCGTTTTTTGTTTTTTGTTTTTTTTTTTTTCTGGTTCCTTTTCAACTCCCTTACCTCTGAACTTTGGGTACTTGAAGAATCCATCTTCTGTGACCATAATCCCTATGTGTTTTTATCCATTTCTAGGCAATGTCCTTCAATCTTATATCAAAATATTGTTGATCCGTATTTCAGGCTCTGAAATTTTCTAGATTTATTTTTCATGCTCTGAAGTAATTATTTTGGAAATCAAGCAAAATGATTCCAGATTACTAAAGTAAGATAGAGATTTTACTCTTGTTAGTAGAAATTTTGCATGATTTTAAAAAATTCATTTTAAATACAATTATGCTTACGGAAATTTGGAAAAGAATTATAAAGAAGAAAACAATTACATTGTTAAATTTAAAAATTATCACAAAGGAAGCAACAGTAGAATTCTACATTGCAGAGAAGCTCTGAGGTTTAGACTAAGCTAAAAAATTACAGGGGCGACTGGGCGGCTCAGTTGTTAAGCATCTGCCTTCGGCTCAGGGCGTGATCCCGGAGTCCTGGTATCAAGCCCCACATCAGGCTCCTCTGCTGGGAGCCTGCTTCTTCCTCTCCCACTCCCCCTGCCTGTGTTCCCTCTCTCGCTGGCTGTCTCTCTCTGTCAAATAAATAAATAAAACCTTAAAAAATAAAAAAAAAATTACAGTTAATATTAAGATTTTGGGAAATAGACAACAGGAAATTGATGATTCTTTTTACTAATTTTTAGTTATATATATATAGTAGTATATATATATAGTAATACATATATATATACACACACATATATATATTTTAAAGATTTTATTTATTTATTTGACAGAGAGATACAGCCAGTGAGAGAGGGAACACAGGCAGGGGGAGTGGGAGAGGAAGAACAGACTCCCAGCAGAGGAGCCTGATGTGGGGCTCGATTCCAGGACTCTGGGATCACACCCTGAGCTGAAGGCAGACGCTTAACGACTGAGCCACCCAGGCACCTCTAATTTTTAGTTATATTTTTAATTCTTTTTAGCATTTGTAATCTTAGGTTTCTCTTACTGCGAACTAAATGTCAGACATTCTACTGCTTTTGTTCAGTTAGTACAAGTCAAATAAATCCTGTGTAATAATATCTTTATAGCTGAAGTTTGAGTACAATGTTCTCAATTAAAGCAATGTCTCTTGATAAGTCACCTGCTTATGGAAAGCCCTGTTATTTCCTATAATTTGTCTTTCGAGTATTTTTATGTAGTAACTTCTCATGGTAATATAATAAAAGAGAAAGCTAAGCGATCCGTGGTAATTTGTTCTATAAAGTGTTTATTATGAGTGCTATGTTAGAAGGTAAATTAATTTTTAGAAGATTGCATACTTTAGTTTTGAACAGTTTATTTAGCCCATAACCACTATAGAAACAAATACTTGTAGTTGATATAGTTCTGAAGCATAGTGTTAACTGTCTTAGAGTCACTGATATACTTGGTGAAGTGACATCACTTCAGATGACCCTCAGATGACACTAATGCTTTATTTGCCTCTAGAACCATCATAAGACAACTGCTCTGAATAAGTAAGTCTGACCATGTTTCTTAATTAAGTCAATTGAGATGCCATAGTTCATGCATAGTTTAAAAGAAATAGAATACTTAAATTGTTCCGTATACTTTTTTTTTTTTAAGATTTTATTTATTTATTTGACAGAGAGAGACAGCCAGGGAGAGAGGGAACACAAGCAGGGGGAGTGGGAGGGGAAGAACCTGGCTCCCAGCGGAGGAGCCTGACGCAGGGCTCGATCCCAGAACGCCGGGATCACGCCCTGAGCCAAAGGCAGACGCTTAACAGCTGAGCCACCCAGGTGCCCTTGTTCCGTATACTTCTTAATTTTATTTCTCCGACCTACCTCTAATGCCATAAAACATTGGTATCAGATGACAAAAATAAGTTAAAAAGTTAATATTTTCTGTTGACTAAACCTTAAACTTAATAAAATTTAAAGTAGTTCAGAAGGCAATCAGTATGTATTCTTCCTTATCTCTTAAGACAATTATTACAAATACTATTTGTGGCAAGAGTAAAAGGCAAATACTCTTGATAAATGAAATTGAACTTAGTATAAATAGTAATTTATAAATGAAAATCACATTTTAATTTCTATTCTTCCACATAAATCCACCAAGCAAAATTGAAAACCTGTATTAAAAACACCTTAAATACGTGACTTTTCAGAAAGCTGTAAATTATTGCTTCCCTGAGTAGGAGAGCCTAGCCCGTTGAGAGGCATCATCCTGGCAGCATTGTTTTCTTTTTCTCCTTGACACAATAGAGTATTCATTGTGACTAGAGAGAAGTAACTTTGGTTACTAGGTATTATGCTTCTTTTCTATGCAATCAGACTGCCTAAAAGCAGAAATATTAAAAATTGTGTGCTTTTTCCCTTTCTCTCATTCTTTCCTCTTATTCAAGGATTCATTCATATATTCATTCATACATTTATTCAGTGAACATTTCTTGGATATAGGTTGTATACCAGGCATTATAAAAGTTGAATAAAGCATGGTCTTACCTTCATTGAACTTAGTTTAGTTCCATGTGTGATACTCCATTCTGAATGTGAGAATCAAAACTACTTCTCTCTTTAGGCTTAAATTCTGTATCTTTAAAATTATGGTTTAGATTCCTGTGTGAGGAAAGAAGACTTTTCTAGGATTTAAAATTCTAAGCATATGGGATACTTTAAATTCTTTTGGGAGAAAGTTGGGAGCATGAATGAGAGGCATCCCTAAGGATGCCTGCTTTACCCACTATTATCAGGATCATGTAGGCTAGAAGTGTTATCAAGAGAATTTCATGGTGTTCATGATGGAAAGTGGACTTTAGTATTCCATAAAAATCAACAGATATGCATTTATATTTATACCGCTTGAGCCTTTCCCCCCTGAAATAGTTCAGTGATGTAATAAAGCAGTTATATGACACTTTTTATGAAAAGTCCCATCATTTAGCTGCATTGTGAGGGAATAAGACACAAAAATGATGATATCCATATCAGTTCATAAACTGTGGTTAATTATTTCATCTATATTCCTTGTAGCTGACTCATTAGGGAAAATTATTTTGTTTAGAAATGATCAATTTTTTATACTATGGTATTATATAGTAGGACTAAAAAGGGAGAGGAGTTTCAAAAATATCTGTGCTTCTTGACATAGTATTTTACTTTTAAAATATTTTGAAAGTGTATAATTTGATTTTAACAGCTTTATCGAGGTAATTTACATATCAAAGTTTACCCATTGAAATTGTACAATTCTGGTTTTTAGTATATTTACAAGTTGTACAGCCATCACTATTGTCATCACCCCAAAATGTAATTTGATTTTTGAGTTCTGTCTACGGAAACATGACTCAAAATTAAAGTTTTTCTTAAAAAATTAACATCCTTCTATGGAGTTTGTTTGGCATGATGAAAAAATTCTGGAAATGCCTTAATTTTGTGTGTGTGGTGGTTGCACAGCATTGTGAACATACTTAATGCCACTGAATTCAGTGGCAATGGTTAAAATGATAAATTTTATATTATGTATATTTTACCACAATAAAAATTAACATTCATTTATATGAAATCAGAATTGGTGGCTTAACTTTAAAAGTGTTTGGAAATTTCAGCCTGAGCCATGCATAGTCCTAATAATTTTTTCTCAAACATGTTATAACAAAGATATTCTTATAGTAAAAAAAAATCACATTATTTTCACAGACTGGAAAATAGACCTTAAAATTTTTGTAGGTATTTATCTTTATAGAAATTTCTGTAGAGTTAAGAAGTAAAGGTAATTAGTTTTTCTTTGATTTTTTTACTCTCTGAAAAAGCCAGATGCCATACAATGCAGAATCATTTATCTAAAGGGAGGAGAAGTAAATACACAGACACACGCACACACAGTAATTTAACATTATCCATTTATAGATGCGTGAAGTCTCTGGAAGGAAATACCAGAAATGGTAATGTTGGTTGGTTTGGGCAGGAGAACTGGGTGACTGGGTTTCATGGGCAGGAGGGATATTTTCCATGTGTGTGAATGTATGACCTGCTGAAACATTTTAAATAAACAATTTATTATCCTGATCCCAGACTCAGAATCAAACATGACTGTGTTCTTTCCTACTGTGCTTTGGTGACAGCGGATTATATTGAAATTGACATTGATTTGAAAATGAGCTATATTACTTACGTTGTTTTCTTTCTAGGAATTGATTATGGGTTAAGTTTACCACTTGGGGAAGATTATGAACGTAAGAAACATAAACTAAAAGAAGAATTGAGGCAAGATTACAGACGCTATCTTACTCAGGTAATACATTCTATTAGCTGGATTTTATGCTTCCGAATTCATCTGCTAAACTTGTTTTCCTAAAGTTTTAGTCATATGTGTTAATTTTTAGGTTTTCATTGGTTATCTAACGGGATATTATAGTGACAGTTAAGGGACATATATGACATTGATAGAAAATGGTCTGAGAACTGGTGCCTGGAATAATAGATTCTTGATCTTTGCAGTAGGGTAGTGGGTTTTAATTTTAAATGAGATTGTAAGTTCTGGCTGTTCATGTTTTCTGTAGAGTTATCATGGTTTAAAAAAACCCATTATGATTCCCTACTCCTCTACTTCCTATGACCATGTATTAAAATGACACATGGAATTCCAGCTGCCACTTATTTTCTTGTCAGCTAAGCTTTTAAAAACTTCATTTAACATGTTTACTTAGATTCCAAATTCTTTGCTTTATGATTTAATCTATTTACTTAGCAGAACCCTTGTTTTAAGTATGTTTGGTTAAATTATCTACTTGCTAAACTAAAGATTTCTTGTAAGTTTTGAAATGCAATTTACCTTTTAGCTTATCAAATTATTTTAAACAATTATGATGTTTCTAGTCATCTCAAGATAGTCTATAGTTTTTTTAATACTTTGTAATGTTTGTTCCAAGTGTATAAGTGGTCTCTTATTTATTCTGATTTGCACATGGAGAGAAAGAACTTTGAATACATTTTATCAATGGTTTGTTTCCCTTGACTTTAGGGTATTACACAAGCAAAAAGAAAGGTAGGGTTGCCTGCAAATGTTCTTTAATTTTTTTTTTTATTTTTTAGATCTAGTAGCTTGCAATTATTTTCATTTATAATGATGCTCTCAAACTATTAAGAAAAATAACTTCATTTGTGATTTTGAGACTTTTGAATGGTAACATGTTGTATCCTTGCTTTTACCAAGATGGCAGTCTATATGTTACAGTTTTTCATTAATATAATCAGTCATTCTTTTTGATTCCTGCTTTGCATTTATTTTTGTTGCTTTCATATGCATCTTTTAGAAATATTCTGCAGCTATTGTAAGCCCATTTGTTTTCAGCATGCCAGTTTTTTCCTTCAAATTATGCTAATCACATTAAGATTAATAAAATAATAGATACTCAGGATTTTCTAAGATGTTTTTTAACTGTGTGTTGTCAGGATTTGGATTCCTGGGTATATATGCACCCAAACCCACGGATTGTGTTTGTAAATTTATTTTGGAAAACAAAAACACTATAGTTTTACAGAACTTTTTAAAAAGAATCTCACACATTCATTCATCATTCAGTCAACACTTTTTAAGCACTTATGAAGAAGAATCCATCTTTAGGGGGTCTTAAAATCCGGTGGTAGAGATAACATTCATACAGGTTAGAAACTGATAACTAATAAGGCTATAATGATCAAGAAAGACCTAAAGGTGTTATTTTGTAAGATACTGTAGGTTAGGTAGGATTTGGATATTCTAGAGGGCAAATCAAGGAGAGGAAGCTTTTCAGATGGAGAATATAGAATGAAGGACTTGGATGGCAGGCTTTAGCTTTGTATGAATGAGGCACATGTGATTTACCAGTCCAAGTAGGTTAGAGTAGATTCTTTTTGAGAGTAGTAAAAAATTATGATGTAGGTAGATAAGATAGGATCAGATTAGATTTTTTTTAAAGATTTTATTTATTTGACAGAGAGATAGCCAGCGAGAGAGGGAACACAAGCAGGGGGAGTGGGAGAGGAAGAAGCAGGCTCCCAGTGGAGGAGCCTGATGCGGGGCTCGATCCCAGAACGCTGGGATTACGCCCTGAGCCGAAGGCAGATGCTTAACGACTGAGCCACCCAGGCGCCCCAGATTAGATTTTTAAAAGGAATTTTATTTATTTATTTGTATACACACACACACACACACACACACATGCACATACATATACGTACGTGCATACATACATACATGTATATATATATGTAGGTTCCACGCCCAACATGGAGCTTCAACTCGTGACCCTGAGATTACAGAATGAGCCAGCCAGGCACATCTAGATTAGATTTTTAATTTGATATGTGTGAAACAATACCTCCTTAAGTAGCCTGTGAAGAGCTTGATAACTGTTTTAGAACTGTTCTGCATATTAGAGATTCTTATCTTATTGTTTATTTTAAACTGCTGCTACAGATTTTTAGCTCCTCCTTCCACTGATTTTTAGTCTGTTCTTCATGCCACTTTCCACAATGATCCTGTCCCTTACCAATTTAAATACTTCAGTGTCTCCTCACTGACCTTCAGGATAAAAATGCATACTCCTGGGGCTCCTGGGTGGCACAGTGGTTAAGCGTCTGCCTTCGGCTCAGGGCGTGATCCTGGCGTTCCAAGATCGAGCCCCACATCAGGCTCCTCCACTGTGAGCCTGCTTCTTCCTCTCCCACTCCCCCTGCTTGTGTTCCCTCTCTCGCTGGCTGTCTCTATCTCTGTCGAATAAATAAATAAAATCTTTAAAAAAGAAAAAAAAGAAAAAAAATGCATACTCCTTAGCATGGCATGTAAAGTCTTTCATGTTCCAGCCCACCTACCTAGCCTCATACCTCAATATTCTCCTCCTCTCCCACTGCTTCTTACTGGGTGGGGTTTTCCTCTGGTTATCTACCATTTTCACTTGTGGATCTTATATTACTTCATCACGTAAGATTTTAAGGAAGAATGGTGGTAGGAGGCATAGGAAGAAATTGCCTTTATGAAAGAGAAAAAGATCAAGGAGTGTAAGTCTTTAAATTCAAATGGATATGAAGGAGTCTTTGGTGTTGTGTTATCAAGAATGTGGTTGTGATAGAGGAGCAGTAGTCCCTTAATAAGCAAGAGACAAATTTTGGTTGATGTCTGAGAAGGTGGGCATGGAAAGGAAAGCATGGGAAAAAGAAAATTACATAGGATTTGTGTAGGTGGCTGCAGTTGGCTTCCTTGACCCCTAGGAAGTCCTGTTCTTTTTTTTTTTTTTTAAGATTTTATTTATTTATTTGTCAGAGAGACAGAGAGAGCATAAGCAGGGGGGAGTGGCAGGCAGAGCAGGCCCAGAAAAACAGGCTCCCTGCTGGGCAAGGATGCAGGACTTGATTCCTGGATCCTAGGATCTAACCTGAGCTGAAGGCAGACGCTTAATCAACTGAGCCACCCAGGTGTCCCAGGAGGTCCTATTCTTTCTGGATTTTTTTTTTTCTTTTGTGATTTCCAGACTTTTGGATTGCATGGATATTTAAATTTAAAAAAATTTAATCCTTAAATTTTGCTAAGAAGAACCATTAAACAACTGCCATCTTCCTTCCATTTTTAGAGTAGAAGACACTTGACCATTTAAAAGTGCAGGGAGAACATATTCCCAGAAGAACAATTTTTTTTTTAAGATTTTATTTATTTATTTGACAGAGAGAGAGAGAGAGGGAACACAAGCAGGGGGAGTGGGAGAGGAAGAAGCAGGCTCCCAGCGGAGGAGCCTGATGCGGGGCTCGATCCCAGAACACCGGGATCACGCCCTGAGCTGAAGGCAGACACTTAATGATTGAGGCACCCAGGCGTCCCCCAGAAGAACAGTTTTTAAATTGAATTAGTTAATGTATATTTACAGCCCGGACTTCTCTCCTGAACCTCACACTTTTCCATTTGGCTACCTATCTTAGAAATCTAATGGGTATCTAATGTTGAGCATGTCCAAAAGGGAACTCTAGATTTCTGTTTTTTTCCCACTCCCATCCTCTAGAAGCCTGAACTGCTTGTAGCCTGTTCTTTTCATTTTGTCATAGCACTTATTACCTTCTAAAATACCGTACTCTTCATTATGTTTATTATTTCTTGTCAGTTTCCTGTGTTTGAATGTAAGCTTTAGGAGGGCAGGGATCTTTGTTTTTTTTCACTGATGAATCTCAGATAAACAGTTTGGGACAGTAGGCATTCGATATTTATTGAATGAATGAGACAGTGTCTAAAATTTAGCTTTTTGATAACTCACTATATTGTCCTTATTTTGGACCTGTGTTGGGACTGTGAAGTGCCCAGTGAAGGAGTGAGGATGCTATATCTCTGTCTTCCCAGGGTTGGAACTCTGAATGTGTTGTTTCGTACATATATGACTCTACAAAATGGCAAGGTTTACAGTGTACTTTTTATATAAGGGTTAAACTGACTCAGGGATCTAGTCTGGTATCCTATTTTTTCCCTTGATAAATAAGTTTAGAGTTCTATACAACCAACTTTCAAAATAGCTTTTGCAGCACAACTTATTTGTAAATTCAGATCCAATGAAACCTTATATTTTTTATTTTTTTAAAGATTTATTTACCTATTTTAGAGAGAGAGAGAGAGAGAGAATGAGAACGAGCGGGGGGAGGGGGCTGAGGGAGAGAGAATCTCTAGCGGACTCCACTGAGCGTGGAGCCTGACACGGGGCTTGATCTCACAATCCTGAGATCATGATCTGAGCTGAAACCAAAAGTTGGTCACTTAACTGTGCCACCCAGGCACCCCTCAATGAAACCTTATTAATCATTCAGTTTTATTAATCACTCTATTCCCAAATGTTTTGAATATAACTATATTGTGGCATTTGGTATGTTATAGTTATTTGTTTACATGTTTGTTTCCTCAGCTGAATTGTAAATTTCTTACATAGAGGGGATATATTCTTATCTTTTGTCTCTCTACCACCAAAAAAAAAAAAGTAACTATAAAGTTTTAGGTAGTAATTGCTTGTTTAATGAATAAATAAAAGGCATGGAACTACACAGCTTAACAAGTATCCATTCATTTAATCTTCATAACTTAGTGATTTAGATGGCATTATCCCTGCCTTATGGACAAAGAAATTGAGGCAGAGGGGCACCTGGGTGGCTCAGTTGGTTAAGCAACTGCCTTTGGCTCCGGTCATGATCCTGGAGTCCCGGGATAGAGTCCCGCATTGGTCCCTGCTCAGCGGGGAGTCTGCTTCTCCCTCTGACCCTCCCCTCCTCATGCTCTCTTTCTTTCATTTTCTCTCTCTCAAATAAATAAGTAAAATCTTTAAAAAAAAAGAAATTGAGGCAGAGGTGTTAAATAATTTCCAGATTGTATGACTACCAAGCAGTACCAGAAAATTGGGGATCAGATATATTTTTTACTCATCCCTTGTGTTTGCTTTACAGTATTCAAAGATATTTTACATTTTTAATCCTCTTTGATTCTTACATCAGCTTTGGTAGGTAGGCAGAGCAGATACCATTCTCATTTTATGTAAGAAGCCTGGGTCAGGGAGGTTAAGCAACTTGCGCAGTGTTATAGAACGAGAGGTGTGGGGCCTAGTCCGGGAGCCCAGGTCTTTGGACTCCTAGTATGATGCTCTGTCTACTACACTGCATTATCTAAATCTTTAATGAACAAGAAGGGAGGTACACATAAGGGAATAACGTTCATCGTTTATATCTTTTGGCATTTGAGTGCATATACCCTCATAAATTACTGCAGGGAAATTAGTAAAAAACATTATTGCAGCATGTTTACGGATCTTGTTGAGGAAGTTTAAATTTGCCTCAAATTTGCCAAAGAATGAAGGGCACTGAGAATGGAGAATGTGTGCTTAGAAGAGAAATATAAATTAGGAAAGAGTTTTCTTTTTTCCCATGCTTTTAAATCATCTTGAATATATGTTGCAAATGAAAATTAAGACCTGATTCTCCTCTTCAGGGACTTGTTGACTGGAAGAAAATTCTGTTTTCTAGTTACTTTTGTACTTTCTGTCTTCATCTCCATTTCATTCTTTTACTCTGCATAATGTATAGTTTAGAAAATAGAATGTAAAGACACATTTACAAAACATTTTATAAAGGCAATTAGGTAATATATGTTTTTTAATGTGTATATATACAGAAAAACTTTCTGTCCACGAGTGAAACAGATCCATCTACTCTGGGAGTTTCTCTTCCTATTGGTGAGAGGTTATCTGCCAAGGTAGGTGGATAGGAGTAGTTATTGTGAGTAGTAGTTTTATGAGATATCAAAATAATTAAAGAACATACTCCTGACTTAAATGCAAGCAGAAGATTATATCATTTCCCACCCTTGAATATGTCTTTTAAAAAAATCTGTGGAGTCTCTATTTTGCTGTTTTTAAAAGAACTTTTGAACATAACGTTTATACTGATGTAAGTGATATATCTTTAATACGTGAATTGAATATCTAGAATTTGCTTTTCAGCATTGGTTCCTGAGCTATAAAATTCATGCTGTGTGTCAGAGTTATCAGTGAGATGAGTGGATGAGAGTATACTGAGGTTTGATGTAGGGTGAGGTCTGGAGCTGTTTGAATGTGTTTCTATCACTCTACAAATACATGTACTTAATCTTTAGAGGTGGTAGTGATAAAGCACTGCATACCCCTTGTAGGAACTAAATTTCCAAGCTAGATCAGCAATCATGACATAGTACATAAAACAAACAGAAAGATGATAAGTTTCAAAAGATGACCTAGTTAGAACTTTAATTTTTTTTTTTTTTTTAGATTGTGCTGTTTGAATGACAGTGGAAATATTAAGGCTTAAAGATATTTCCTAATGTAGTGTGTGTTTCAACAGAACATTTATATCATATTTTAGTGTCTGTGATAATTTTACCTATTTATGTTTAAAATATATTCAACCTACTTGATACTTGGGAAGAAATGATTAGCAGTAGATCTTTTGGATGTGGGGTGGGGGAATGAGGCAGGAGAGATGTCTCTGAGAAGGAAAGAAGGAAGGTAACCTGGTCAAATCTCCTTGGAAATATGGTAATGACAGGTCTCCTGGCAAACACATTCATGTAGTTACTAGTGGGACAGTTTTATTTATGAATGCTTTTGGTTGAAGCAGCTCCCTTCTATTAAAGACCTCCTGTATTGACCTGGACCTAAGCATGTAGTAATGCTTATTTTAATGTGGCAAGAAAGGATGTGTGGGGTATTGCATTGGTGGCTTCAGACCTCTTCCTGCCTCTCTTGTGCTTTGCAAGTACTTCTGTCCTTGAAATTATTAATAAAGCTTAATTCTGGTAAGATCTCTTATTTTGTATAAGTTTGATTGGACATAAAAGTACTTTTTCCTGAAGTGGAGTTTTAACGTTTCCTTTTGGTTTTTATTTTAAGGAAAGGTTGAAACTTGAACGCAACAAAGAATACAATCAATTTCTCAGGGGTAAGGAGGAATCTACTGACAAGTTCAGACAGGTAGAAAAGAGTAGTACTGAGGTAGGTTTTGCTTTTAAAGTAAATCTTTAACACCAGAGGTTGAATATTTTGTATTTACTTGAAAATATTTTTATTTGTTAAATATTTCACTTGGTTTTTATGTAAATATTTTAAAGATTAAGCCAAATTGAACTAAATACAGGGCATTTTAATATTTAGTTTTATTAATGGTTATTATATATTGAAGAACTTACCCTACCTTTTAACTTCATGGGGGAGATTTAATTTTAGAGCTTGGCTTCAAGTGATGTTTAGTTTTTACTTTTTGTTTTTATTTTTATTTACTTTTTTACTTTTTATTTTTTATTTTTTATGAGTGCCAGCAGGCAGGGAAGGGGGCCAGGGAAGGGTGAGAGGGAGAGAGAATCTTAGGCAGACTCTGTGTCCAGCATGAATAGAGCCTGGCATGGGGCTCGATCTCATGACCCTGAGATCACGACCTGAGCCAAAATCAAAAGAGTCAAACGCTTAAGGTACTGAGCCACCCAGGTACCCCTCGTTTTTACTTTTAAGTGACTTTTAAAATACAATTTCTAGCTATATATTTTTTTTTCCAAATTTAAGAATGGTTGATATTAATAGTGCCAAAAAATTGACCACTTTCTATATTGTTTGTATTAAGAATTTAATTTGAGATATTTTGAAGCAATATTACCTGCCAAAATATGCCTACTATAGGAATTTGCATTTAGTTTATTCTCTCTTTCTGTAGCCACTTACCCATATCACTGGTGCTTGTTTATATTTTGTTTATTAAGTTTTGAAGGATAACATTTCCCTGAAGTTTTTTTTCCCCAAAGATAAGCTATTTCTTTTGGGTGATTAAGCCTTGGAGTTGAGATGATAAATAGACTAAGCATCATTTGGGGGTTTAATTACTTTTTAAGAAATAGCATCATATTAAGATCTGTTTCTTGTTTTCTTTTTTAATTGACCAGCACAAGAATCAAAGAAATAAAAAACCTATTAGTCAGGTTAAGCCTGATTTACCTTCACAAATACAAACATCTTGTGAAAATTCAGAGGGTTCTAGAAGAAATGTCTTAACTCCTTCAGAGGCATATGAAGAGCTTCTAAACCAAAGAAGACTACAGGAGGACAGATATCGACAACTAGATGATGAAATTGAATTAAGGAATAGAAGACTCATTAAAAAAACTAATGAAGAAGTGGACATTTCCAATAAAAAACATCCAAGGTTTGCCAACAAAACTGACATTCCAGATAGAAGATTTCGCAGGTTCAATGAGGATCGTGTTTTTGATAGACAGTATTATAGACCAGATCAAGATCCCGAAGTAAGTGAAGAAATGGACGAGAGGTTTAGATATGAAAGTGATTTTGATAGAAGACTTTTGAGAGTGTATACAAATGACAGGTATTTACAACTTCATTTTTATTTTCATTATTTGCTTAATATTGATGGTACTTTTGATGATTATGTTAGGGAGAAGCAGTTTCATTTATCTACATATTTGGTTAATTGTAAGATGCTGTCAATTTGAAGTTGTAGCATTATTTTTTACGTGCCACTGAAGGAACAAGTAAAACCCCCCAAGATGGGGGAAAAAGGGACCCCCTTAATAAAGCTGGGACACTGACAGGCTACAACCTTCATGTAAAATTAAATGGGAAATAAATTTTTTCACAGAAGGTTACAGAAAGGAAGCTTCCATATTTCAACCTTGGCACTGAATGGAGGGATTAAAAAAAACACAAAAACCTTCTCTGAGATTTTGAACTGTAAGCCAGTACCGATTCAGGTTCGCAGTCTGAATTCATGTTGCCAGTATTGTTTAAAACACCTTGAGGCAAGAATTCAGGGTTGTCTCAGATTCATCATAGCGCCCCTAGGTGAGTGACAGGAGAAAAAATAACTCTTTGTGATAACTTGATTCAACTAGGTTGATGGCAAAACCAGATTCAGATGTTAAAATGTGGATATAAAGGACATTTTAAAATAGATGAAATACAGCTTTTCCTTTAGTGTTCCTATGCTCTCAGTACTTCTATCAATATACTTCATTGTTTTTCAGTCTCTTATTAAACATTTACTTAAGTGAAATGATACCAGATTTTTACTATCAGATTTTCAGATGCCTTTCAGTTCTTTGGGATGATTGTTTTTGGGACACTACTTGTAATTTCTTAACTGCTACAGTGGGATTTTATTTTAATAAGTTATTTATCTTAATACTTAAAATTTGCTATATTTTCACAAACTTTTGTTGGAGATAGAAATATGTCAGGGTTCTATATTTGTCAGTGACTTGTTAACTTGAAAGGGTTAAATCTAAACTTTGAAGAGTTTATGGGACCTGTTTCTTTTGTCCAAATAGATTACCTTTTAAATATTTTGGAAAATCTCTGAGACATAATGTTATACATTCAGCATTCTAGTTATTAATAATAATATAAAACCTTTACAGTTTGTTGTCTTCTGTTCTTTATTCTGTAGCTATTATGGCCTGCTCACCCAGTCTTTTTAATAATCATCCTGATTTAAGTGATATGAGTGAACGATTAGAATTTTGCAGTACTACTTGTCATTTCTATCTGATTTGAATCTGTTTGTACTTCAGAAAATATTCTAAATCCTATGATGTTTTATATTTGAAAATGTTTATACCTGAAGGTAGTCCAAGGCTGGCTCAACTAAAAGAGCTCTGAATTGGGGAATTGCAGGTAGTTTTGGACTCTTGGTTCTGCCTACTTTGTACTTGAAAACATTTTTTCTTTATGGTGTCTGTTTATCTTTAAGGTGTAATGTAATGCTATCTTTTAAGTTTGGGATTTCAAGAAACTTATGATGATGATTGCTTTTAAAATGTTAGTCTATTATTTTTGTAATTATATCCTGTGATAATTCTATACTTGAACAAGTGAATTTCAGCCTAATTGAGAACTATCTTATGTTCTCCTGTATTCCATAAATGAAACGAACTTTTTATATAATCTTATCTAAGTAGTATTTAAGAATAGATTAAACATGAAGATGAGTGAGAATAATTCCTGTTACACGTTTAAAAATGTTTAGCAGTATTTCTTCAAATTTAAATCATTATTATATAATACTTCCATTTTGTTAATGCATTAACTTACATCTCTGGATGTAAGGTTTTTCACATATGTTTCTAAGGCATGAGGTTAAAATTGAATTTCTGTATTTCAGATTTGTAGATTCCTTAATTCCAGCAAAAAAAAAAAATTCACATCTGTGATTCAGTAGTTTATTTAGGAGGCAGAGTGATTGATGGGAAAAATGACTAATTAGTAAAATCTTTGAGACTACAGAAATGTGTAATGCATTTGGCCTCTTGCTCTAACCATTTATTCTTTTTAAAAATATTTTTATTAAGTATAGTTGATATGCAGTGTTAAATTAGTTTTAGTTGCACACATAGGGATTTGTCAGTTTTACACATTATGCAGTGTTCACCACAATATACGTAGTTACCATCTTTCACCATACAACGTTATTATAATATTACTGTCTATATTCCCAATGTTGTATTTTTCGTCTCTGTGACTTATTTTTTACTAGCGGTTTGTGTCTCTTAATCCCTGTCACCTATTTAGGTCTTTCCACCCATGCCCCTGCCCTCTGGCAATAAGATTTTTGTCTGTACTTACAGTCTATTTCTGTTTTTTGTTGTTTGTTCATTTGTTTTTTAGATTTCACATATGAGTGGTAATTTTCTTTCCCTGACTGATGTATTTTCACTTGGCATAATACCCCCTACGTCCATCCATGTTGTTGGAAATGGCAAGATCTCATTATTTTTTATGGCTAATATTCCATTTTATATCTATACCACATCTTCTTTATCCATTCATCTGTGGATGGACACTTGGGTTGCTTGGCTTTTGTAAGTAATGTTGCAATAAGCATAGAGGTGCAGGTATCTTTTCAAATTAGGGTTTTCATTTACTTTGATTAAATACCCAGTAGTGGAATTACTGGATCATATGGTATATCTATTTTTAATATTTTGAGCCATCTCCATACTGTTTTCCATAGTGGTTGCACCAGTTTACATTCCCACCACATTGTATGGGAGTCCCCTTTTCTCCACATCCTAACTAGCACTTATTATTTTTTGTCTTTTTGATACTAGCCATTCTCAGTGGTGTGATGTGATATCTCATTGTAGTTTTCCTTTGCATTTCCCTGATGGTTAGTGATGTTGAGCATTTTTTCATGTGTCTGTTGGCCATTTGTATGTCTCTTTGGAAAAATGACTACTCAGGTCCTCTACTTGTTTTCTAATCGGATTATTTGCTTTTTGGTTTGAATTGTATGAGTTCTTTATATGTTCTGGAAATTAACCCCTTATTGGATGAATCATTTGCAGATATCTCCAGTAGATTGCTTTTTGTTTTGTTGTTGGTTTCCTTTTTGTACAAAAGCATTTTATTTTGGTGTAGTCCTGATAGTTTTTTGTTTTGTTTTGTTTTTTTTTTTGCTTTTGTTTCCCTTACCTCAGGAAACATATCCATAAATATGTTGCTAAGGCTGATGTCCAAGAGACTGCTGTGTTTCGTCTTAAGAGTTTCATGGTCTCATGGTTTTCAGGTCTCATGTATAGGTCTTCAATCCATTTTGAGTTTATTTTTGTGTATGGTGTAAGAAAGTGGTCGGTTTTATTTTTTTACATGTAGCTGTCCAGGTTTCCCAGCACCATTTATTGAAGAAACTGTTTTTTCACCATTGTAGATTCTTGCCTCCTTTGTCATAGATTAATTGACTGTGTAAAGTGTGGGTTTATTTCTGTGTTCTCTTTTCAGTTCCACTGATCCATATTTCTGTTTTTGTGCCAGCACCATCCTGTTTTGATTACCATAGCTTTGTAGTACTATCTTGAAATTTGGATTGTGATGCTTCCAGCTTTGTTGTTCTTTCTCAAGATTGCGTTGGCTATTCAAGGTCTTTTGTGGTTCAGTACAAATTTTAGGATTATTTGTTTGAATTCTGTGATAAGTGCTTTTGGTATTTTGATAGGAATTGCATTGAATCTGTAGATTGCTGTGGGCAATTGGGACATTTTTAACAATATTATTTTTTCCAATGCATGAACATGGAATATCTTTCTATTTGTGTCATCTTCATTTTCTTTCATCAGAGTCTTATAGTTTTCACACTATAGGTCTTTCACCTTCTTGGTAAAATTTATTCCTGGGTTTTTTTCTTTTTTTGATGCAATTGTAAATGGGACTAAATGTTTTTTTTCTCTCTGCTATTTCATTATTGGTGTATAGAAATGCAGCATATTTTGTATATTTTCTTTTTTTAGGATTTTATTCATTTGACAGAGAGAGAGTGCACAAGCAGGGGGAGTGGGAGAGGGAAAAGCAAACCCACTGCTGAGCACAGAAGCTGATGTGGGGCTTGATTCCAGGAGCCTAGGATCATGACCTGAGCTGAAGGCAGGCAGTTAACTGACTGAGCCAGCCAGTATATTAATTTTCCATCCTGCAGCATTACTGAATTTATTTATTAGTTCTAATAGTTTTTTGGTGGAGTCTTTAGGACTTCCTGTATATAGTTTCATATCATCTGCAAATAGTGAAAGTTTTATTTCTTCCTTACCAGTTCGGATGCTTTTTATTTCTTTTTCTTGTCTGATTGCTATGACTTGTAGTTCCAGTGCAGTGTTGAATAAAAGTGCCAAGAGCGGACATCCTTATCTTGTTCCTGATCTTAGAGGAAAAGCTCTCAGGTTTTCACCATGGAGTATGATGTTAAGTGTTTTTCATATATGGCCTTTATTTCGATGAGGTATGTTCCCTCTGAACCTACCTTGTTAAGAGTTTTTATCATAAGTGGATGTTGTATTTTGTCACATGCATTTTCTGAATCTGTATAGTTTTTATCATTCATTTTCTTAATGTGATGTATCATGTTGTTTGTTTTGCATATATTGAACAATTCTTGCATTCCTAGACTAATCCCAGTTGATTGTAATGAATGATTCTTAATGTATTGTTGAATTTGGTTAGCTTATATTTTGTTGAGGATTTTTGTGTCTTATGTTCATCATTTTGGCCTATAGATTTGTGGGTTTTTTTTTTTTTCTTCTTCTTTTTTGTAGTATCTTTGTTAGGTTTTGGTTATCAGGGTAATCCTGGCGTCATTGAGAGAATTTGGAACTTTTCCTTCCTCTTCTATTTTTTTGGAATAGTTGAGAAGAATGGGTATTAACTCTGATTTAAATATTTGGTAGAATTCACCTGGAAAGCCATCCTGTCCTGGATTTCTGTTTGTTGGAAGTTTTTTGACTGCAGTTCAGTTTCGTTATTAGTAATCAGTCTGTTCAGATTTTCTGTGTCTTCTTGATTCAGTTTTGGAAGATTATGTGTTTCTGGGAATTTATCCATTTCTTCTAGGTTGTTCCAATTTGTTGGTATATAATTTTCATAGTAGTCTCTTATAATCCTCTGTATGTTTGTGGTATCAGTTTTTACTTCTTTTTCATTTCTGAATTTATTTAAGTCCTTTCTCTTTTTTTCTTGATGAGTCTGACTAAAGTTTTATTAATTTTGTTTTATTAATCCTTTCTGTTGGTTTTTTAGTCTCCATTTCATTTATTTCTGCTCTGATTTTTGTTATATTTTTCTTTCGGCAGACTTTGGGTTTCATTTGTTATTTTTCTTATTCCTTTAGGTATAAGGTTAGATTGTTTGAATTTTTTTCTTGTTTCTGGAGGTAGCCTATGAAATGCTCTTAGAACTGCTTTCACTATGTCCCAAAGATTTTGAACTGTTGTACTTTCATTTTCATATTTCTCCATGTGTTTTGGATTTCCTCTCATTTCTTCATTGACCCACTGCTTGGTAGTATGTTGTTTAGCTTCCACATTTTTTGTGTTTGCTTACTTGCTTTCTCTTTCTTTTTTCCCCTTGTGATTGGTTTCTAGTTTCATACTGTTGTGGCTGGAAAAGATGCTTGATAGGATTTCAGGCTTCTTAAATTCATTCTGACTTGTTTTGTGGAATGTTTCATATGCACTTGAAAAGAATGTGTATTCTGCTGTGTTTGGATGGAATGTTCTTTATATATCTGTTAAATAATCTGGTATAATGTGTCATTCAAAGCCACTATTTTCTTATTGATTTTGTGTCTGGATGATATCCATTGATGTAAGTGGGGTGTTAAAGTCCTCTACTATTATTATATTACTGTCAATTTCTCTCTTTATGTTTGTTAATATTTGCTTTATGTACATAGGTGATCCTATCTATGTTGGCTGCATAGATATATATAATTGTTAATCTCCTCTCAATGGATTAATCCCTTTATCATTATGTAATGCTCTTCCTTGTTTTTTGTTTAAGCATTTATTTGTGATATATTGTAATCTTAACCCAAAGTTCTTGACAAAAAATAATTATGACTGATTGTGAGAAGTACAAAATTAATTTTCCTTCATTTTCGTAAGTTTCTCTTTTTTTTTTCCTTCTAAAAGTCAGCATGTGATGAATTCCAGTTTTGATTTTAAACAGTTTTTGAGTTCATTATTTTTGGTCTCACTTTTTTTCTAATTACCCCATAAACAACTTCATGTATGATAATGTATTTATTAATGAACTATTTTGCCCACTTTAAATATGGGAAAGCTAAAACCCAGGAATGATGTTAAACTTCTGAACTCATCATTAATCACTGGCCAGTGTTTTTAAATAATTAACAAGGTAGTTAGCATCTTGCTTGACACTTGCAGTCTTTATGTATGCGTGTATGTTTATGTGTTATTTATTTATAAATATTTACAGTTTGACTAAAATTTATGTCTTAGGAGCTTTTAGAAGTTGAATGTAATGGTGTATTTCTTGGTACTTTGAAATTTGTAGGCTCTTTTAAAATGTGGTCATCCTGGTCTTTATTATTTATTAACTTGACCTGTAGAAGTTAATATATTACTTTACTATGTTTACTTTATAACCAATGTTAATGAGTAAAAGAAACGTTTAGCTTTAAATAGTGCTTTTTAAAAGTTTTTATGTGATTAATACAGTTAGCACTTCCATTCTACTTAACTCTTGATATTTGTTAGTTTGTAATCTTAATAGTTATTTAATAAAATTCTGAAATAACATTCCATCTGAAATTAGAATCTGTATGTTAGCCACATAGATGAGTACATGCTTACTTAGTGTGGGGCATTCTAAGAAATGTGCATGCTTAATATATAAAATGTAAATGAGAAGAAATGGCTCATTAGAACTTGAGTTATTTAATACTATTATTAATACTTTTTTTCTAATACATAGTAATTTTCATTTGTCTCTGGAAGGACCTCTTTAATACTAACTTTTTTCTCCATTTTAAAGATGGGCTCAATATTAGAAAAATTAGATTAAAGCAAATTTATTTGCTGAATTAAAGCAAATATAATTGTGAAACAACTGAAAACTGAGAAAAATAGTGACTCACAGTTAACAGCTCAGTATTTTTCTTTTAACATCCAGGAGAGTACCTCTAATAGTGGATTTCGTTCACATTAGAGAAATTCTTGATATGAAAACAAGGTGATGTAACCATTTTATGAATTAGATGATTTTTTTTTAAGTAAGGAGAAATTTGGTTTTTCCTTGCTTGTGAGCTGTATGAATCTAGGATCAACAGATGGTAAATATTTTATTTTTATGATGTGTTATTCTTGATAGCGTAAACATTGTAAATTTATTCCTCAAGTAGTTTGATTCTGAGGTTTGTGAAGGAAAGAAGATAAGTTATTCATTATCACTTAGGAGTTGTTCATTTATATTAAATTAGCTGGAAAAACCTATACTTTTAGAGAATTTGCTTTTCTTCTGTAAGAGAGTAATTTTATTTTATTTTTTTGAAAGTAGACACATGTGTTAATTTTTAGAATAAACTTGGCCTCTAGCCTATACCTGATTTCTTTGGGCATTGAGGTTTGAACCTAATTAAAGGTATTGACCCATGTCTTCCAGGAAATAGAGATAGAGAAAAAGCTTTTTCCATTTAACATACCTGTAGCTTTTTTTTTTTTTTGATAGTAGGATGGTGAAATCACTTATAATTATTTTATTACTTCAATTAAATCTAATTTGGTATGTCAAAGAAAGCAAATTCTTTTTTGAAGTTGTCTCTTTCTGATAAAATCAGTGGATTGAGAGGTGTGGTAAGCGAATCTATGGATTTAAAGCCGTAGAATATTTAGATAGATTGGTTCTGGGTCTCAGGGATTGTTTTAATCTGGTAGTGGCTTTAAAGCTATAACTAAACAGAAAGGATTTCTCAGGGACAAACTGGACCCAAATTGAACTCCTGGACTTTCATTAGAATCAGTTGTTCTTAGACATTTAGTGAGTTCATTACTTTCGGCTATTACCATTTGTAGGTCTCCCTTAATGTTGAGAGGATTGAAGGGAGGAGATAGAAATGATGAAAACACTGTTGGCTCTCAATTCCTGTCTTCCTGGAGAACTTCATTGTCTCAGTAAAAGTTCTTTTCTTTTCTGTTCTTTTCTTTTCTTCCCTCCTTCCCTCCCCCCTTTCTCTTTCTTTTCCTTCCTTTCCTTCATTCATTCCTTCTTTCTTTCCCTCCCCTCCCCTGTCCTCCCCTCCTCTTCTCTCTCTCTCTCTTTTTTTCTAAGTGTGTGTGGGGTTGGGGGAGGCTTAGACAGAGAGAGAGAATCTTAAGCAGGCTCCATGCCCAGCACAGAGCCCACTGCGGGACCTGAGCTGAAATCAAGAGTTGGGCACTTAACTGACTGAGCCACCCAGGTGCCCTCAGTAAAGATTTCTAAAATAAATTGTAAGACCACCATAACAGCTATTAAAGTGAACTAACAGAGATAGTTAATAGTGATTAAATGCTAAATTTATTAGAAATATGGAAAAAAGTTCAATAAATGAAGGAAATTCCATTATAATTATGGGGATATTTTAATAAGAAATAAGATAGTTTACTTGTCATCCTATAATTTGGTTTCACAGCTTGTTGGGTTCCCTTCTAGTTTTTTTGTTTCTGTTTTTAATATATTAGTAAACTTAAATATTTATGGAATCTCTATCTGTAAATAGTAATTTTTCATTGATTTAACAAAGTAAGCATAGTCATATGAGTCTTTCCATAAAATTAAAAAGGATGCTTTAAGATTTTATCTTTTTTAGTGAAATGCATATCTCTGCTTTTCTTTGGCCTTTTAACCGTTTCTCTAGTCTTGATTTTATTGTGACAAGATTTTGATTTTATCAGTGACAAGAGGGGACTTTTATAGTTTTGTTAATGAATTTTTTTTTTTCTTTAGTGAAATGGTATACCTTAAGCTGTATTCCCTCTGGACAGTTCATTGGGAAATCTTTGTGATTTTACTATAGGATTTAGCAATGAGACCTTGACTTTACACATAAGTAAAGTAATTTCTTAAATTTCTTTAGTTTAGAATGGACTTTGAAAATGACCTTGTGTGTTTATGGTGCTTACTTTATTAAGATAGCTATATATACTGAAGAACCTTTAAACCATTTCTTAATACAGATGCTTCGGATATAGCATACTTTGGGTATAACTGCATAAAGATAAGCTAGAATTGCAAGTCTAAATATTAGTTTTAGAGGACTTAACTGAAAATGCAGAAAGTCACAAACTCTTGGATAAATTTTAGAAAGTAATGTATGTAATAAGTAGCCTTTAATTCTGGTTTAATCACAAGATATGTTTTTAAAAATTCGTAACTTTAAGTTTCTCTATATTTGAAAACTTTCATTTGTTGAGGCACCACTTTACCACATCAGTCCATTTACTTTTGTCTCTTGGGTCATGGGAGACGACCCCCAGGTTTGGTGATTGACCAGGAGGACTCACAAGACTTCCTGTATATATAGTTATATTCATGGGTATGATTTATTACAGCAAAAGGATACAAAGTAAAATCAGCAAAGGAAAAAGGTGCTTGGACAAAGTCTGAAGGCAAGCAGGCACAAGTTTCTAGGAGGTCTGTCCTAGTGGAGTCACACAGGACCTGCTTAATTCCTCCAGCATTGAATTGTGACAGCATGGGTGAAATGTTGTCTACCAGGAAAGGTCATTAGAGAGTCAGTGCCCAATGTTTTTACTGGGAGCTGGTCACATAGGCACCCTTTTTTTGAGGATATAGGAAAATTCTGAACTGTTTGAAAGAAAGCAGATGTTCAGCAAAAACTATATTGTTTATGTAAACAGTTTAGGTACAGTGAGCCCCTCTTTACCAGTCCTGGGAATGGTAGGAACCCCCCCCCCCCCCCGCCGCCCCACCAAATCTATGTTTCCAGGTGCCCGCCAAGAGTAGCCTTCCAAACAGATATTTCTAAGGATAGGCAATTTTAGGCCTGTGCTGTTAACTCTTTCCTGCTTATGCATATTTAATATAGACAAGTATAACTAAATCTGGTTGCTTGGTGTTATTAATTACAAATTTGAATTTAAGTTTATATTTACCAGTTCTTTAAGTGGTAGAAATAGGGAAACTGATATGTCAGTTTAAAGCAGAGATTTGAGCACATAGGTTTTAGATACAAAACCAGCTCTTTTGATAAATTGAAATAAGTTGATATTCCTTTTTGAAAGGGCTTGTGGAGGGTTCTGTTGTTCTAGATATGGATATTGAAGCTATTTATGTGTCATGCCAGGTCAGATATGATGGTTAAAATTCTGGATAGTCTTTTCTCCACAGATAATATTGACAGTGGCTTGTGTGATGGACACAAATGAAGAAAGACTTCTGTGCTAGCTCTGTGGAAAATGAGAAGTTTTTCTTCCCAAAATTGCCATTTTTCTTAATGTGAAAATAAAATTCACCTAAAATATTGAATAATACTTTAACAACCATATTTCTCTCTAATAATCTTTTGAGAGAAAATTTAGTTTAACAGCCATGTGAAGAAATATGACTTGTGAAATGTTGATTTTCATGGATGCTAATAAATGTTGGTGTGAAAAGTCATGTTGGTTTCTCTGGTATGAGGAAGTAAGCTAAAGAAATCAATGTTTGCCAAGTGGAAAAAAAAAGATTAATTGAAAAAATTTAAGATTATTTTCTGAAGAGGATTTTTAAGAAAAACAAAACAAAACAAAAAAAACCCTGTCTTCTCTTTTGTCGTCTATGACCTTGTGAGTAAAGTGATCATTCTTTACCCATGTGTCAGACTATTTGTTGATAATGTTTTCCGTTCACCTGTTGCTAATATTTATTCTTTCATGTGATTTAGAGTTAACAAATGTGCCTTGCCACATTTGATTTAATTTAATGGTAAAACAGCTGCTATATTTTTAAGTTAAAAAAGTGTTTGTATATGCAGTGAAATAATTTCCAGAATCTATGAATTTTGTTTAAAAAGATCTCATGGTGAAATTTGTCTATAATCCTCATGAGGGCAAGGACCATGTTCATATACCCAGCGCCTAGGAAAAATAGTACTTGGCATGTAGTAGATACTAATTAATTCTTTGAATTAAATGAATGATAAGGAAGTCTTAGTATATGCATGGTTTTGAAATCGAAATTTTCTGGAAGTTATATTGAAATAATTTATAATAACCTTTTGTTTTAAAGACTATTGAATCTAAACTCTCAGTTTCTCCTGTTAACCAGCAAATCATACTTGAATTAAATCTCCTTCAAATTAATTTTCAAATGTGTTTGCGGTAAAACTTCATTATAACTCTTTGTTCCCTTTAACATTTCCAATATCAAATGTAAAAACACCAAAGAGATATAAGAAGGTCCACTGTACGTGGAGCAAGCTCTATAAGCTAATGTGTTTTTAAGGATGTACGGGAACAGACGAGGGGATGTGCCTCCTATGGAGCATGGTGGTGATGTCACAGAACAGTCAAACATATGCATTTCATCTGCTGGAAATAAAAGGTATAGTATGTAATATAAATTCTGCCCTTCAGTCCTTACACTGTGAAACAGCACATTCTGAAACTGGCTTACTGAATAAGTAGAAAGGTATAGTATGTTAACAGCTTTCCTTATTTAATAAAAGATTTAAAGGGAAAAAAGGAGGAGGGGGAGAATTGTGTTAAATGAGAATTTATAGTACTTTACAGCATTCTTTCAAAGAGCAAGTTTTGATTAGCAGTGTGCCAAGGTGTTCTAAATAAGTCCCTGTAATTATAAAGTATAAATAAATTTGTTTGAAATAATGAAAGGAGAAATAAGCATGTAATTTAATGGACTAAAAATCAGTAAAATATCTTGGAGTTACAGGAGTGATATAACTTAAGTGGAAATAAATTGAAAATGTTCCTGCAGTGTGAGTTTTCCTTTGAAAAACTTTTTTTTTGAATTTCAGCTTATTGGGTAGGTAACTCTATGCTTACTTTGTAAAATTAGTGCTCATAATAATTCTGTCATGATGAAAAGAACAGAAATTATATGTATTTTATATTCATGTTCTCTTTCTGTTGATTTTATCATTTTGGTGGCTTTCTTATATTGTACATAAGTATAAACAGTTCTGAATCTAGTGTATAATGAAGATAATATTATATGTCAGGAAAGGTGTCTGTTTTCTCTGAAGAAAAGTAATATATAGAAGTGTTTAAGATAATTTGCTGTTTGGGTCTGAATAGGTTTCCTTTGAGGGAGTTGTCTTTTTTTTCCCCCCTTATTTCTATATTTTAAGGAAGGAGTTTTTAAGAGATGATCTTTTTCAAGTATGTGAATAGGTATCTCCTTTCTCCTCTTTTTTTAGGATTTCTGTGTATTTATATTCGTTTTCCTTACTGGGTTAACTGTTCTTATGAAAAAGGGTTTTATTGGGAATCTATAGAGCCATTGATGCAAGCTGAAGAAAAAGGTTATATATTTATAGAGCATGAATGTATCGAGGTCCCACTGTATAAAGAGAGAAAATGCTATGATTTTACCCTGATTTTAAAAATGTGTAACTATTATAGTGTCCATAGTACCTTGAAAGGCCCATAACTCATACCTACAATTTACTCTTTTTGTTACCTGAAAATCATTTGGGTTCTAATTCTTTTTGTTTTTTGTTTTAGTGCTCGAGGCAATGAACCATCTAAATCTAACCGAGAGATCTGTAGTCCTTTTGCAGGAATGCTTTTTGGTATGTACAAAACTTCAGTTGATTAAACTTTTGCAGACTGTTCTAGAAAAGGTCTTTAGTGAGAACTCAGTGTTGTCATTAATACTCCTGTTACTAATAATAGAAAACTCTTATCTAGTGTTTATGATAGACTCTATGCTAAACATTTAATGTGTTTTGTATAGCTCCATGTATAATTTTAAAGTGGAATAACTTTATTTAGTGATGAGCTTTCTATAGATGATAAATGAAATATTAATTTCATTAACTTCATTGTATTGTGGCTATTTCTTTTATTCTGTTTTATATGCAATAGTTTTTTTCTTCATTATTCTTTTTCTTCTTTAGCTAGTACAGGACTGCCTTACATTTGAAGTTTAGTTTCCCTGAACTAAACCTTTTTATCCCTTGATAAACATCCTTTCCTATGTTCTTTCCAGGTAGTTTCTGAGAAGGTGTTTTGTTCAAATCATGTTCATAATCCAGATTTTCTCTTTATTTTATCAGAAATGAAGGTCATTGGTTAATATAAGAATGTTGATTTGCTACTTGTCATAATTTCAGAAACAGTGTGAAGAGAGATCCTTATTTATTTCCCATATATAACTCTAAAATAGAAAAGTGGTCAGTTTTCTATGTAAAAACTGTAAGAAAAAATGACCTGAAATTTGGTTTCAAGTGAAATATGTGAGGAAATTGGATAAAAGTTTAGATTCATTCAACTTGAAAGCAGTCAGTAATTTAAATCTTGGGCATAGAGATACTTAATTGCATAATCTCAGATCTTTGTTTCCTTGAAGTGGCTATTTTGAGAAAATGAGGCATAACAACTAGAGTTTTAGTCTTTTTTTTTTTTTTTAACCTTTATTTATTTGAGAGAGAGAGAACACGATCAGAGCCTGATGTGGAGCCGGATCCGGGACTCCAAGGTCATGACCTGCGCCAAAATCAAGAATCAGCTGCTCAGCCGAGTCACCCAGGCGCCCCTAGAGTTTTATTCTAATGTAATGTCTTTAAGTGAGAATTAACCAGTGTAACCTGTCAGAAAGTCAGAGTAAAGGCTTCATTCTTTTGTATTTTATTAAACATGAAAAATGGGAGAAATGGCTTTCTTTGTTCAGAGCCCACTGACAAATAATTTTCCCAATAAATGGATTACTCTACCCTAAAATTTTAAGGTTTATGCCATTTGGCATAAACTTACCATTACTGCAATCCAGGAATGATGGATGAATATTTGGAGAAATAATAGACTCTAACGCTTGGAACAAACCATTTAAAGTCATTTAATCCAGTGATTTATCTCATTTTTCCCCCCCAGCCTATATGTGTATGGACCCATAGGGAACTCCAGAGGTAGCACAATCTGATTGTTAAAAAATTCTCATTTCAATTGAATTGAAATTTGTCTTCCTATAATTTTGTCCCAAGGACCTAATTTGGAACCTTTTGCTTTATTTTAAAAATTAAGACAGTGACTACTTAGAGCAAAAATAACGATATATTTTGGGGTTTATAAAAGAATCATGGATGATTTAGAAGTATGCTTTTAAATTTTCAAATATTTGGGGATTTTCCTTCTGTCTTTTTATTACTAACTGCTTGTTTAATTCCCTTATGGTCTGAAAAAAAGTTTGTATAATTTCAGTTATTTCAAGTTTGAATTTAAAAAAGGTTTTTAATGGCTCAGGATATAGTTTATCTTGGTGAATTTTTAGTTTGTAGTTGAAAGAATGTGCATTGTATGGTTGTTGAGTGTAGTGGTTTATAAATGTCAAGTAGATCAGTTGGTTGATAGTGATGTTCATGTCTTGTGCATATTTAATAATTTTCAACTCTTCTACCACTTGTTTAGAAATAAGTTTTAAATTCTCTGACCACCTTGTTCTTAGTGTGGGGCCTGGAGTGCTGGAGGGATTTTCTTACTGTGGCTGCACCTTCCTCAGTTTTCAGCAGGACCTGCTTGACTCTGACAGAGTGATTGCTGTTGCTTTTTCTTTGGTGCAAGGCTGATCCTGTGCACCTGGTTCTCAGAAATGAGTCTCTCTCAGTGTTCCTGATGCTCCCCAGAGTGGTAGCCAAACCCTTCCTTTATGTTTGTGGAGGGTCTTGCGTGAGAATTTCCTGACCTTTCCCTAACAGTAACAGAACCTCGCTTTATATAAGTGCAGAATGCTGGGTCCAGCAGGTTTTCTGGTATTCAACCAGTAGATTGTGGCCATTGCTTTGTATGTAAGAAGGATCTGGAAAGCATGCAGTGTTATTTGGCGTCAGAATGGTCTCTTTGTGTGTCTCATGTTGTCCCATTTCCAGTTTCTGTCATAAACATCTGGTGGAGGTAGAGAAGTGAGTGCAGATTCCTCTTGTGTCTGGGTTTTCTAGAGAATCTCCGTCGTTACTTTAGCCCACCGAAAGCCTTTAAGAATTCATTAACATTTCAGCTATTCCTACCTCCTTCTAAGGCAGCTGCCTATTTCTCCATACTCTAGGAAAGGTAAAAAAAAATTTGGATTATCCCATCTCTCTTTGGATTGGTTTTTATACCCTTTGGAATTCACTTTACCTGGTTGCTTATAACCTCAGCTCTCTGATGGGCTTTTTAAAAGTTACAGTTTTATAGGTGATGAGCTTTTTCCCCATTGTAGGGTTTGCGCAGTGTTCTCTTGTAGCTTTCTGCTAAGTAGAAGCAGAACTCCCCATTTTTTTAAATAACAACTTCTATTTCTTCCTCATTATGTTCCTATTTTTTTTAAAAATATATTTTAATAAATCTTAAAAAAAAAAAAAAGGTGAGGGGAGCACCTGGGTGGCTCAGTCGGTTAAATGGCCAACTCCTGGTTTTGGTTCAGGGCATGATCTCAGAGTGCTGGGATCAAGCCCTGCGTCAGGCTCCATGTTCAGCTGGGGAGTCTGCTTGTGGATTCTCTCTTTCCCTTGGTCCCTCTCCCTGCTCTCACTCTGTCTCTCAAATAAAAAATAAATCTTTAAAAATACACTTATATATTAAGTTTTATTAAATCCAGTTGATTTTTTTTTTTTACATGAACTCCATGCCGAACATGAGGCTTGAACTCACGACCCCAAGATGAAGAATCACATGCTCTACCTACTGAGCCAGCCAGGTGCCCCCGTGTTCCTACTTTTATTTAAATACTTGGGCATAGTTATGATAGCTAATTTAATATCTTTGTTGTTCCATCATCTGTTATTCATGTGTTTTTTTCTATTAACTAACATTTCTAATGGTTATTGGTCATTGTATTAGTTTTCTATTGCTGCATCAAAGATGAGCACAAATTTTGTGTCTCAGAACATATTACATTATTTCACAGTATCTGTGGGTCAGGAGTTTAGGTAGGTTCTCTGCTCAGGTCTCACAATGCTATAACCAAGGTGTCAATCGGTGTTTTTTCATCTGAATCTTGACTGGTGTAGAATCTACTTCTAAGCCCATTCAGATTGTTGGCAGAATTCATTTACTAGTGGCTGTATTACTAAGGGCCCTGGTTTCTTGCTGGATGTTAGGTGGAGACTGCCCACAGTTCTTAGAGGCCATCCATTTTTCTTGCCACATGGGCTTCCTTACCACAGCTGCTCACTTTATTATGCCACCAAGGAGAATATCTAAACTCAGGGAGGGCTTTTACCTGATTATGTCAGGCCCACCCAAGATAATCTCCCTTTTGATTAATTCAGACTTGAATTTTGATTTGGAATTGGTACCTTACTCACATCAGCAAATTCCTCTCACCTTTGCCATATTCTGTTGGCTGGAAGCAAGTTATAGGTCCTGCCTGTACTCAAGGGGAGAAGTTTATACAGGGAATCAGCACCAGAGGGCAGGGAATATGGGATCTATCTTAGAATTTTGCCTACCATAGTCACATTTTTCTGATACTTAACTAATCTTTTTGAGGTCTTATTTTAAGCTTTGCAAAGGACATCTTAGAGTAGCCTTCTTCATAGGGACAGTCCAGCCTTATTACTATCAAATGACCTTTCTGGGGGGAGTCTTCCTTGAATACCCTAGAAGACCACTGAGAATGCCTATAGCTGGCTGAAGCTGGAATTTCTACTTTGAGGATGTCCGAGAATTTTTCATTTTATGTCCTCCATAGTTTTTTGTGCAGCCTAATGAAATTTTATCCTGTGCATTTATAGACAGTGCACGGTAAAGTCTGAAGTGTCCCCTTGACAGACTTTTTTTAAGTAGACTCCATGCTCAGAGTTGAGCCAAATGCGGGGCTTGACCTCATGACCCTGAGATCAAGAGTCAGATGCTTAACTGACTCAGCCACCTAGGTGCCCCTGAAGCTCTTTTTATGCTTCTTTTTGAATCTTTGCCCTAAACTTCCAGACATTTTAGCCTTCCTGAATTTTGATCTTTATCTGATTTGCTTAGTTTTCTGACTTTGTTTGGTTCTCCCTCCCTGTATCCATGGTCTGGAAATTGCATTCAGGCAGAAGTGGCAACGCTTAAAGGGCTCAGCTCATTAATTTTCCTTCTCTCAGTTATTATAGTCCTGTACTACCTGTTGTCCAGTGTCTGAAAAACACTTATTTCATGTTTTGCCTAGTTGTATTATTTTCTTTTCATAGTGGAAGGTTAAATTCTGTGTTTATCACTCCATCATGATCAGAAGCAGAAGGGATCAATCTACTTTGATACAAAACATTATGAAGCTTAATGTAATTCATGTTACTCCTTTGGGAGCGTCACTGTTGCTGACATCTGTGCTTAATGAGCACACTTAGATGCTCTATGTTCAGTGATGGTAGGGAGACTAATAATTAAGGTAGTATAGAAATTGCTGGTTCAGTTGCATTTTTGGTGTCCAGTGATTGTGTGGTGTTCCAGATGATGCATATCTAGATTAGGAGGTTATTTTGTGTCATTAAGATATGCAATAATAACATTGTTGAAAGAAATTGAGGACACAAACCAACGGAAAGATATTCCATACTCATGAATTAAAGAATTAGTATTTTAAAAAATATTTATTTATTTATTTATTTTAGACATGGGGGGTGAGGGAGAAGAGAGAGAATGTGCACGCAAGCATGCAGGCATGCAGAGGGGCAGACGGGGAGGAGAGGAAGAAGAAAAGTACTGCAAGCAAACTCTGTGCCGAGTGTGGAGCCCCATATGGAGCTTGATCCCACAACCCTGAGACTATGACCTGAGCTGAAACCAAGAATTGGATGCTCAGCTGACTGAACCACCCAGGCACCAGTAGAAGAATTAGTATTATTAAAATGTCCATACTACCCACAACAATCTACAGATTCAGTGCGATTCCAACAAAATACCCATAGAATTTTTTACAAAACCAGAAAAAATAATACTAAAATTTGTATTGACCTACGAAAGATCCAGAATAGCCAAAGGAATTTTGAGAAAGAAAAACAACATTGGAGGTATCACAGTTCCAAATTTCAAGATAGTCTCACAAAGCTGTTGTAGTAATCAAAACAGTGTGGTACTGGCATAAAAATGGTCACAGAGATCAATGGAACAAAATAAAAAGCCCAGAAATAAACTCACACTTATATAGTCCTATGACAAAGAAAGCAAGAACATACAATGGGAAAAGACAGTTCCTTTCTTTATTTTTATTTTTTAAAGACAATCTCTTTAATAAATGGTGCTAGGAAAACTGGACAGCTACATGTAAAAGAATGGAACTGTACCACTTTGTTACACTGAACACAAAAATAAACTCTGAGTGAATTAAAGACGTAAGTGTGAGACCTAAAACCATAAAAATCCTAGAAGAGAACACAGGTAGTAATTTTTCTGGCATTAGCTATAGCAGCATCTTTCTAGAAATGTCTCCTAAGGCAAGGGAAACAAAAGCAAAAATGAACTATTAGAACTACACCAAAAAAAAGCGCTTTTGCACAGCAAAGGAAACCATCAACAAAATGAAAAGGCAACCTACTGAATAGAAGATATTTGCAAATGACATATCCAATAAGTGGTTAACATCCACAATATATAAAGAACCTATACAACTCAACACCAAAAAAAAAAACAAACCCCAAAACAAAAAACTGATTAAAAACGGGCAGAGGGGGTGCCTGCGTGGCTCAGTTGTTAAGCGTCTGCTGTTGGCCCTGGGATCGAGCCCTGCATCAGGTTCCCTGCTCCCTGCTCCGCTGGGAGCCTGCTTCTTCCTCTCCCGCTCCCCCTGCTTGTGTTCCCTCTCTCGAAGGCTGTCTCTCTCTCTGTCAAATAAATCTTAAAAAAAAAAAAAAAAAAAAATGGACGAGGACCTGAATAGATATTTTTTCCAAAGAAGACATACAGATGACCAACAGACACATGAAAAGATGCTCAATATCACTAATCATCAGAGAAATACAAATCAAAACCACAACGTGATATCATCTTATACTTGTCAGAATGTCTAAAATGAAAAAAGAAATAATGTTTGTTAGTGAGGATATAGAGAAAAAGGAACTCTCAAATACTGTTGGTGGGAATGCAAATTGGTACAGCCACTGTGGAAAACAGTATGGAGGTTCCTCAAGAAATTAAAAATAGAAATACCATGTGATGCAGTAATTCCAGTAGTGGGTATTTACCCCAAGAAAATGAAAGCAATAATTTAAAAAGATACATGTGCCCTTACGTTTATTGCAATATTATTTGCAATAGCCAAGATATGGAGGCAAGCTAAGTGTCCATCAGTTGACAAATGGATCATGAAGAAATGGTATATACAAACAATGGAATATTACACAGCCATAAAAAGGATGAGATTGTGCCGTTTGCAACAGCATGGATGGACCTAGATGGTATCATGCTTAAGTGAAATAAGTCAGTCAGAAAAAGATGACTACCATATGATTTCAATCGTATGTGGAATCTAAAAAAAAAAACAAATGAATAAACAAACAAAAATGTGGAACCATACCTATAAATATAGAGAACAAAGTGATGGTTGCCAGAGGGGAGCAAGGTGGGAAAAATGGATGGGCAAGATGGGCAAAATGGATGAAGGGGAGTGGGAGATACAGACTTTCAGGTATGGAATGAATAAGTCATGGGAATAAAAGGCACAGTATAAGGAATGTAGTCAATGATGCTATAAAAACATGATTACAGATGATAGCTACACTCCTGGTGACTATAGCATAATGTGAAGACTTGTTGAGTCAATGTTGTACACCTGGAACTAATGTAACATTGTCAACTGTAGTCTAAAAAAAATCACAGTAATCACTAAATCACCCGTAAGTAAAAAACAAGCAAACAAAAAAACAGTAGTAATGATCTAATGTGGATCTAAAATGTTTGCACAACTCGATTTTCGTGTGATACCCGGGTAAGAGGTTTATTTATTTTTTTCTATAGAATTGAGGTAACCACTGAAGTTCTTTGAGCAGGGTGCCAGTATAATTAGTGTTGTATTTTAAGACGGTTAATCTTACATAAGTATGCTGGGTGTACTGGAGCAAAGAGAGGGGGGAATGAGGAGACTAATTAGGAGGTTATTGCTGCAATCCAGATAAAATGAAGACAAGTCCTATCAAAGGTTAAAGGTGGTGAGAATAGAAAGAGGATCTGCATATGAAGTGAATAAGTGATAATGAGCATTCTTAGTTATATGAGGTTTTGAGGCTTGGTCTTCACTTAAGAGGAGCAATTGCTTTTGAGATGTTCATTTTGGACATGCTAAATTTAAGGGTCTTGTAGGAGTTATTAGTGGTGATATTATCCTAATTATTAGAAAAATAGGGATGTGGATTATTAGAGTATTAAAACATTTTTTTTACTTTTAAATATTTTTTAGAGATAGAGCAAGTGTGCATGTGAGAGGTAGGGAGGGGCAGAGGGAGAGGGAGAGATAACCCCAAGCAGGCTCCACGTTCAGTGCGGAGCCCCACGCAGGGCTGGATCCCACGACCCTGAGGTCATGACCTGAGCCGAAATCAAGAGTTGGACACTTAACTGACTGAGCCACACAGGCACCCCTACAGTATTCTCTTATTTAAGGTTTTTGACTAAGTTTAGAGGTTTGGGAAGGCATAATGTGTCTTGTGATTGACATATAGAAGATACTCAGAAATTATGAAATTAATTGAAGAGGTAATATACAATTTTACCTTTTATATTTTCTGCATATATAGTAATTAATTACTCTTTGATGTAATTAAAAATGGAGTATTTAAAATTCAAGTTTCTAGTTGCAGATGTTGCTTAAGAGTTAAAACCATTTTTTTTCTTACCACTTTCTAGGAAGTGAAGATCGAGAACTTATTCAGAGAAGGAAAGAGAAATATAGACTAGAACTGTTGGAACAAATGGCTGAACAACAGAAGAACAAGAGACGGTAATGAGAGGTTTGCATTTAAAAAAGGTGTTTTGAACTTAAAATGCATTTGTGTAGGGTGCCTGGGTGGCTCAGTTGGTTGGGCATCGACTCTTGATTTCAGCTCCGGTCATGATCTCGGGTCATGCGTCAGTCCTATGGAGGCCGTTTGAGGTTCTCCCTCTCACCCTTCCCCCACTTGCATGCGCTCTTTCTCCCTCTCTCTGAAATAAATAAGTAAATAAATAAATAAAATCTTTAAAAAATACTTTTGTGTTAAATGGTGATAGCAATTATATAGTAAAAGAAGGGGATGTTTTTCCTAAGATGATTATGTGTTTGTAAGTAATTTCTATTTCAGCCTCTACATTGTATATCAGCAAGGGTAATAAAACAAATGCTATATGAGTGTTCATTTATTGTGTCATATAGGTAACAGATGAGACTGTGTGTATATTCTGTAATAGGCCTTTTATATATACCTTCAGTAATATCTTCAATTTTTGATTTAGAGTAGCATTTAATGTTATCTACATGCCCACTATATTACCTCATATGTAGTAACAAATATGAAATGGAAGTATTTTGTCTTACAACAATGTGAGATGATAAGCACACCCATAAATGCAATATAAAACATAATCATGATAAATCCACAGATATTTGTATTGTATACGAGTCGTAGTGTTTGTAATCTTTCTTGTAGAAATACTTGTGAAAGAGTAATTATTGTTTATAATTAGGAATAGATACCTTGTTTCTAGAGAATCTTGTTTTATCTTGAGGCCTACTATTAACTTTTAGTTTTGCCTTTTTTCCTCTATGTTCGAGAAAGCCCATATCTACTGTCTTATATTAGTCATTTTTAACATCATTTATATATTTTTTGGTAACATCATTTTCTTAAAAACTTTAAATACTTAAAAAGTATTGTATTAATTTTTAATTTTTTACCCTTCCTTTTGCCAACAAAACATACATTTTCGTTTCATAAAGTAAAGATTTTGTTTTACTTCTGTAATTTATTCTGTGCGAATTACTGAGGCTTTGAAGTACTCCGGGCACTGGTTTTAAGACTTACTGTAAGTCAGTTTACATGTGAAATCTAGTTTACTTTGCACCAAATCAAAAATTTAGTTTGAATTACTTAAGGTCAGTAAAGCAATTACTTGTCCTTGGAGATGTTATTGCATGGAGTTTGTGTTTAAGTTTGTTTTAGTGATTTAGTGATCATAATGATTATTTAGTGATCATAATGATTATGATTTTGATAGTGTTTACTATAACTGTTTAATATACAGAATTTTAATTTTGTTCAGAGAAAAAGATATGGAACTCAGTGTTGCAGCTTCTGGAGTACAAGACCCTGAGAAATCGGTAAGTGTTTCTGGCATCTTTTAATGTTTACTCTTTCATTTAAATAAGCCTCAGTGATGGGGGCAGGTGGAGATAGAAAGGTATAGGGGGAAATACAATAGTAGACCAATTTGAATAGTAATAAATTCAGTTCTCATAAAATGTTAAGTCCTAACTCTTACTTGTTTATTCCTCTAAGATAATTTTTCCTTTTTCATATGTGCATCATTTTTTTTTAGTTTGTTTTAAATTAGTTCTTTCTCCTTTGTTCACATGCACTATCCAGGGGAAAGTTATTTCAGTTTAATTTACAATAGATGTTAATATTTTTCTTGAGTTTATCTTACCACTCTTCTTATATTAGAACAATTTCCAAAGAAACCGAAATCTTTTAGTGTTTAAGCATTTTAGTAATTTTTATTTACTATAAAACTAGAGACATAATAATCTTGTTTTTACTTCAATTTTGCGATTCTCATCATTAAGTGGAATGAATTACTCACATCATTGCAGTTAAGTAAGGAGGAGGTAATAATTTATTGGTCTTCTCAAAATACACTTTTTCTGTAGTGGGATATGTAGAATTTATTTGCTAAGGCAAGTTTTTGTCTTTGATGACTAAGAAACTTTAATTTCATTAAAAAGTTCATTCTTAAAAAGAATAGAGCAACTTAAAATTATTCAACTATAGGCAACTTTTAATACACTTTTACCAATGACGTGTATCTATCCTGTGGGTTATCCATTTAGAGAAGTTTAACACTGTACTAATATCACTCCTAATGTGCTTTTTGACTGCTCATAGAATAAAACTTTTAGATTAATCTGAGAAATCATTCCTGAGGAATTAAACATGGTGGGGAAGAAAGGATAATTCCAAAGCCAAATATATTTTTCTCTATCAGTAGTGAATACCTTTGATATAGTTTTCATAATCAAAAACCTCCTTTTAAAATCTTGAACTTTTTAATGTAATATGGTGGTATGTTAAACATTTAATTTATAGTTATGTTAGTAGTTGATGGACATTCTTATTTATATTTGAATGAAACAACCTGTAGAGTGTCAAGTTGCTTTATGAGAATAAATAAAAACATTAGATATAATAGTTAGACCCTTACTTTTGATGTCAAATTTTAGAAAAGGATACATAAATGATGTTCTAAAACATGGGTTAGGAAACTATAGCCTATGGCCAAATCTAGTTGCTTCTTATTTTTGTAAATAGAGTTCTATTGCCACACACCCTCACTCATTATTTACATATTGTTTTGGGCTACTTTAGTGCTATGTTTGAGTTGAGTAGTTGTGGAGAAACTGCATGCTCTCTTTACAGAAAACATTTGCTGACCATTCTAGAGAATACTTGATGTCAGAAATGGCCTTTAGAGAAATAGCAGTGTTATAGTATAATAGAGTTTTGTATTTAGAATTAATGTCTGGCTCTAGTTTTTGCTTGATTATTTATTAACGGTGAGACCTTAGGTGATTTATGTACTTTCATGGAGCCTCATTTACCCCATTTATAAAATAAGGATTAGATCTTCAAAGTCTTTTATAGGTATAAAATTCTTTTATTCTGTGACTAACTTAAGTGCCTGTTTGCAATCTGGGGTAGAGGGTCTTTTGAGGTCCCTTCCACCTTTAAATTTCTACCTTTAAATTTATGATTGCATGTAACAAACAGATTTTTTTTTCTTTATTTTAGCCTGATAGACTAAAGCAGTTTAGTATGGCACCAAGACATTTTGAAGAGACGATACCACCTGAAAGACCCAGAGTAGCTTTCCAGACACCTCTCCCTCCTTTATCTGCCCCATCTGCCCCACCCATCCCATCAGTTCACTCCATCCCATCTCAAAATGAAGATTTGCACAGTGGACCCAGCTGCACCCTTGGTGAAATGGTGCCTCCCAGGTGCTTGTTTAAAATGTTTTGTGTTTGGGAATTAGGTAACGTATTATTATATTTCATGTTTAGAAGGATTTGCTGAAGCAGATAAAGTTGTCCTTCAGAGATTTTTGTATGATTAACGGCTTCTGTGAAAGAATTTCTCTTGAAATTTGTTTGCGTTGTTGGCCTTTTCTCTTATAAAACAAGGGAAATCCTTATAACATTCTTTTATTGTTTAAAGATGCTTTGATAGTTTTAGAATGTGTAACTAACTACATTTAGTATTTAGTTTTAGGTTACATTTTGGTATACCTATTAAAAAACTTTAAACATGTAAAAGCTATACATTTTCTTCAATTTTGTAATTTCCACTTGGCAAACACTGATTACTTCTTTCAGTTTAAGCAGAAAAAAATTTCTCATGTTGTTCTTTTGTATATATGACTTTATTTTAGCTTCCGTTTCCTTCAACTCTTTCTCTGCGATTACTACAGGCTGTGCAACTCAAATACCTGAAATAAAAAGTGTTAATGTTATAAAACCTGTAACTTAGGTATTAGAGTAAGGATTTGATTTTTATAGGTAAAAGGCATCATTCTATACTAGACTATACATAAAGAAAATTCTCTTGTTAACATTGTTATTTTTCTTGATTGCACTTTCTTCCCTTAGTAGGAGTTGAGCTGATTTTTGCTTACTATTAATGTATTAATTATAGGAGTGTGTTTAATTAGGTGGTTTTCTTTTTAACATCGATATTTTTTGTGCTGTACTTTCAGCAGGACTTGGTCTTATCTTTTATTTACTAACAAATTGTAGCACTGCGTGTACTGTGTTTATTAGGTGTTTTGTTTGTTTCATGTAATGACTTCCTGACTCAAAACACTAGGTGGGATCAAAATTACAGACCATGGTATGATGGTCTCCGCATTGGTTTAGGGATTAAAATGGTTGGCTTCACTGTCTGCATTTTGGGAATACTACACCTTTATTAAACTTCATTTTTCTCATTTGTACAAGTGAAAAAATAGTAGTCTTTTTTTCTTACCTACACTTACAGAGTTGTGTGAAGATCAAATTCTGTATAAATCTTTATGCAAATTTAAGATATAATGATGTTGACAGTTCCTTTTCATAGCAGTTTCCCAGCTGCTTTGTTGACGTTATCTATGCAGTGAGAATGGTAAGGTTAGACACACTGAGTGATCAGTAACTGTGAAAAATATTAATGACTGGAGAGAACTTGAAAGCCTTCTTAGCTCTTCAAAATTGTTTTGAAGTATTCAACAAGTGTAACCTGTTAAGGTACACTGAAAACGGAAGACATTCTAGGATGCCCCCTTTTCTTTTTCTGGTCATCTAAAGGAATTTGCCTTTTCCGTTTTTACTATTGGAAAATATTGCCTTGGTGCAAATAGCTATTTCCTAATCAGCAGTGAAGTGCTGAAGTGTAGAGGTTTTTAAAAGTTTTAACTTTATGAAAGACAAAACATTATGGCCAGACTTCACTGTTGATATATAAGTGGCTTCTCTTTCACATTATGGTTGACTTCCTTTGAAAGAAAAATAAATTATCATAGAGTTAAAAAAAATACTTTCCCTCCAGTCAAATGGAACCATTTATAATCTCATTTATACTTCTTCGCCTTTTCTTCTTGCACTATCCTTCGTTGTGTGACTCCAGCAACATGACTGAGGCATTGTCTTTTCTAGAAAGCCTTACTTCTTCTTTCCTCCTTTCCCCTATGTGATTTAAATGTCCCTGGTCTGTATTCCTACAGCACCGTGTATCTATTTGTATTGTTTCACTTAAATGCTGTGCTGCAATTGCCTGTTTATTTCTGTATTATTTATTAGGGACAGGGACCATGTTTGTTCAATACAGGCATATAATTAATTAGAAATTAATTATTATTCAAAGTTTTTGTCTTATGTAGGTGTTATAACTTTAATTCTGAAATTTGGTAGTATATTTTGCTTTTTGAATCCTAATTTTTGATAAGAGCTTAAAACGAGATGGTGTCCTTTTCTAAAGCAGCAATTAGATTTTCAGTAAAATTGTGCAAAAGAATTATGTCTTGATTTGAAAAAAATTGCAACGAAATATGAGAAATTTTTCAATTTTCTTTTGATACAGGATTGCACCTCTGCCTCCTCCTCCCCTATTACCACCTTTAGCTACTAGCTATCGGACTCCTTATGATGATGCATATTATTTTTATGGGGCCAGGAATACTTTGGATCCCAGTCTTGCTTATTGTAAGTTATCTACAGGCTAAACATTTTTTCCTAGTGGTTCAGTCAGGAAAATTACTTTTTTTGTAAGCAAAATAAATAAGTTGGAAAACCACGGCTTTGCTTAATTAAAATATTCATATTTATTGACTTAAAAATGCCCTATTTGAAAACTCAGCTATATTTCATAGTTACTTGTTTTTTATTTAGCTTTAAGAAATGTTTATTTCGTGGTTTCTTGCAGTGTTCTTTGCTAACTCCTGAGAAGGAAATCTGAAATTTTTCCCTTTGATAACATTTTAGTATGTGATTTTTTCTTTAGGAATAAAGTGTTAATAAATGGGTACTCTGAAATAAATGTGTTTGTTTTCTTTTAAGATGGTTCAGGAATGATGGGAGTACAACCTACAACTTATGTTAGTGCTCCTGTCACCCACCAGCCAGCACAGCCTATTATGTAAGTTATTAAAATAATAATTTCATTCAAAATTAACTTGTCTTCCATAGAACCTGTATTATTTTTTTCCTTCAGAACAGATATAACTTAGCTGTCAATTATTGCATAACAGTATGTTCAAAGTATTGCTTTTAAGTCAATGTTTCATAGAAAGTACATTTAAAAAATTAAGAGTAACCTCAGTTTCACATGAGAAAAGTCATGCATGCATATTTATTGAGAAATAAGAACACAAACAAGCATATGAAAAAAACTGAAATCGCCTGAGATCCCATTCATCCAGTGATAGGTGCATCTAACCGAGCATTCAGGAAGTCTTATGTAGTCACAAAATCATACACACAACATACACCAAAATTATGTTATATTGTATATATTCTGTAACCTGCTTTTAAAATTAACAATATATCATAAACATCTTTTCCTTGTTGATAAGTATACTTTATAGCATCATTATTTGAAATTAAACTTATTATTAGAGATAATTATAGATTACCATGATGAAATTATAAGAAATAATATAGAGACATCTTATATACCCTTTCCCCAGTTCCTAATGCTACAATCTTGCAAAACTGGTACAGTGACATAGCCCAAATATATGACATTGGGTACAGTCAAGATACAGAACGCTACCATCATCACAAGGATCCATTTTTATGCCCTTTTCAGCCATACTTGGTTCCTTCCTATCCCTACTCCCTCCATAGGCACCAGGAGCAACTAATCTGTTCTCCGTTTCTTTAACATCATTAAAAAAAATGCTATATAAACATGGAATCATATATGTAACCTTTTGGGGTTGACTTTTTAGAATCAGCATAGTTCCCTTGGGATTCATTCAGTTGCATGTATAAATTGTTTGTTCTTATTGCTAAGTAGCATTTCGTGGTATGTTTGTACCACAGTTTAAACATTCTGTCGTTGAAGGATATCTAAGTTAGTATGAATAAAGCTGCTGTAAACATTCATGTACAGGTTTTGTGCGAACATAGTCTTCAGTTCTTTAGGATAATTGGTCAGGAGTGTTTTTGTTGGGTTATATGGTAGTTACAACTTTAGTTTTATAAGAAGCTGCCAAACTTTTCACAGAGACTGTACCATTTCACATTTGTATTGGCAGTGTATTCAGAATCTGGTTTCTTTACATTTTTACCAGCATTTGGTGTCATGACTTTTGTTTATGCCACTTTGGTAGGTGTGTAATGATACATCATTGGGTTTTTTTTTTTCTTTTTCTAAAGATTTTATTTATTTGACAGAGACAGCTAGAGAGGAAACACAAGCAAGGGAAGTGTGAGAGGGAGAAGCAGGCTTCCCGCTGAGCAGGGAGCCCGATGCCAGGCTCGATCCCAGAACCCTGGGATCATAACCGGAGCTGAAGGCAGATGCTTAATGGCTGAGCCACCCAGGCGCCCCAGTCAATGGGGTTTTCATTTACATTTCCCTAATAGTGATGATGCTTAACATCTTTTCATGTATTTATTTGCCATCTGTATATATTTGATGAAATGTCTCTTGATGTTTTTTTACACATTTTATTTTACTTATTTTTTTAAGTAGTCTCTATGTCCAAGGTGGGGCTTGAATTCACAACCCTGAGATCAAGAAGTTGCATGCTATACTGACTGAGCCAGCCAGGAACCCTGTTTTTTACACATTTTAAATTAGAGGGTTTTTTTTTTTTTTATAACTATTGAGTTTTTGAGGGTTCTTGATATATCCTAAATACTAGTTCTTTGTCAGATATATGGTGTGCAAATATTTTCTGTCAGTCTAAAGCTTGTCTCCATCCTTTGAGTAGGGTGTTGCATAAGCAAAAGTTTTAAATTTTGATCAAGCCCAATTTATCAGTTTTTCCTTTTATGAATCATATTTTCAGTGTCAAATCTGGTGTTCTTTTTCTAGGCCTAGATCCCAAAGATTTTCGCTGGTTTTTTACTTCCCTTAAAAGTTTTATAGGTTTTCATTTAAGTCCATGATCCATTTTGAGTTAATTTTTAGGTAAGATGTGAGGCTTAGATTGAAGGTTTTTTGTTGTTGTTGTTGTTGTTTGCCTGTGGGTGTCTAGTGGTACCCAGCATCATTTGTTAACAAGATTACTTTTCCTCTATTGAATTGCTTTTGCATCTTTGTCAAAATCCACTGGACATATTTATGTGACTCTGTTTCTGGGATTCTGTATTCTATTCCATTGATCTGTGTGTCTATCCTTATGCCAGGAGCACTGATTATTGTAGTGCTGTAGTAAGTTTTGAAACTGGGGAAGTGTGAGTTCTCCAAATTTGTTTTTCTTTTCCAGGATTACTTTGTCTGTTGCAGGTTCTTTGCATTCAATGTGAATTTTAGGATAAGCTTGTCAATTTATGCAAAAAGTCTGTTGAGATTTTTGGTAGACATATGGAATCTGTAGACCTGTTTAGGATTATCATCTGAATTTTTTCCAATTTCTTTATTGTGGTAACATACACACAACATAAAATTTACCATTTTGGGCATTTTAAGTGTGTAGTTCAATGGTATTAAGTACATTCATGTTGCTGTGCAACCATCACCACCACCTGTTCCTAGAACTCTTTTCATCTTGTACAACTGAATCTGTACTTATTAAACAACATCTCCCTCTTCCCCCTCCTCCTGCCCCTTTCTGTCTCTATCATTTCAGCTACTTTAGATACCTCATAGAAGTCAAATCATATGTTACTCATCTTTTTGTGTCTGGCTTGTTTTACTTACCATAATGTTTCAGGGTTAACCCATGTTGTGGCATAAGTTAGAATTTCCTTCCTTTATAAGGCTGAATAATACTTGATTATAGAGTATGTATGCTTATCCATTCATCAATGGGCACTTCGGTTGCTTGCGTGTTTTTTGTTGCGAATATGCAGCTGTGAACATGGGTATACAAGTTTCTCTTCTAGACTCTGCTTTCGGTTCTTTAAAGTGTATACCCAGAAGTGGAATTGCTGGATCATATGATAATTACCTATCAGGTAACCACCATACTGTATTCCGCTGCAGCAGTACTATTTTTCATTTCCATCAACTGTACATGAGGGTTCCAATTCCTCCACCTCCTCACCAACACTTGTTATTTTTGTTTTATTTGATAATAGCCATCCTAATGGATATGAATTGTTATCTCATTGTGATTTTGATTTGCATTTCCTTACAATTACTAATGTCAACTGAAGTTTCATGTGCTTATTGACCATTTGTCTGTCTTTGGAGAAATGTCTATTCAAATCCTTAGTTCATTTTTTAATTGGGTGGTTTGTTTTTTTGGTTGATGAATTTTAGGAGTTCTCTATATATTGTGGATATTAGTTCCTTATCAGATAAATTATTTGCAGATATTTTCCCCCGTTCTTTGTGTTGCCTTTTTACTCTGTTGATAGTATCTAGCAACGCAATAGGTGCACACAAATTTTTAATCTTCATGAAGTTTAATTTGCCTATTTTTTTCTTTTTTGACTATGTCTTTAGTGTCCATCCAAGAAATTATTGCAAAATCCAATACCGTGAAGCTTTTGCCGTGTGTTTTCTTCTAAGAGTTCTATAGTTTTTGGTCTTACATTGAGGATTTTTTTTTTTTTTAAAGATTTTATTTATTTATTCGACAGAGATAGAGACAGCCAGTGAGAGAGGGAACACAAGCAGGGGGAGTGGGAGAGGAAGAAGCAGGCTCATAGCAGAAGAGCCTGATGTGGGGCTCGATCCCATCACGCCGGGATCACACCCTGAGCCGAAGGCAGACGCTTAACCGCTGTGCCACCCAGGCGCCCCTACATTGAGGATTTTGATTCATTTTGAGTTAACGTTGGTATGAAATGTTATTAAGGGTCCAGCTTCACTCTTCGCATGTGGATATCATTTTCTTAGCATCATTTGTTGAAAATACTGTCCTTTTCTATTGTATGGTCATGGCACCCTTGCAGAAATTATTTTACTTTACATGCATGCATTTAGTTCTGAGCTCTATTCATTTGTTTTATATGTCTGTCTATATGCCATTACCATGTTGTTTTGATTACTGTAGCTTTGTGGTAAGTTTTAAAATCAGGAAGTGTGAGTCCTGTAGCTCGTTCTTCTTCAAAATTTTTTGACTATTTGGGGTCCCTTGAGAAAAAAAAATTAGTAAGGGTTTTTCTATTTCTGCAAAAAATATCATTGAGATTTAGCTAAGGCTTGCATTGAATCTGCACATCACTTTGGGTAGTATTGACATCTTAGCAATATTAAGCCTTCTAATCCATACATGGGGTACCTTTCCATTTATTGTCTCTTTAATTTTTTTCAGCAATGTTTTATAGTTTCCAGTGTATGTACAAATCTTTCACCACTGTAGTTAACTTAATTTCTAATTATTCTGTTGTGTTTGATGGTATTATAAATGGAATTGTTTTTGTAATTTCCTTTTCAGATTGTTCATTGTGTATAGACATGCAGCTGATTTTTGTGTGTTACCTTTGTATCTTGGCATTGCTGAATTTGTTTCAATAACAGGTATTTTTTGTGTGTGGAATCTTTAGAATTTTCTGTATGTAAGATTATATCATCAACGAACAGAAATTTACTTCTTACATTCCAATTTGGATGCCTTTTACTTATTTTGCTATCCTAATTGCTCTGGCTAGAACTTCCTGTACTATGTTCAGTAAAAGTAGTGAAAGTGGGTATTTTTGCCTTCTTCCTGATCTTAGAAGAAAAGCTTTCAGTCTCAAATATGGCATTTATTATGTTGAGGTAGTGTCCTTTTATTTCTATTTATAGAAATAAATCCCCCCTTCACCATGGTGTTTAATTCTTTTAATAGGCCTTTGAATTTGGCTTGCTAGTATTTTGTTGAGAATTTTTATGTTAGTGGTTACAAGGAATATTGGTCTGTAGTTTTCTTGTAGCATCTTTTGTCTGGTTTGGAGATCAGTGTAATGGCTTCCCAGCATGTTAGGATGTCTTCCCTCCTCTTCAAGTTTTTGGAAAAGTTTGAGGAGGATTGGTGTTAGTTTTTCTTTAAGTGTTTGGTAGAATTTACCATTGAAGCTGTCAGGGCCATAGCTTTACTCTGTCAGGAAATTTTTGATTAGTGATTCAGTTTCCTTACTAGTTAATAGGTCTTTCCAGACTTTCTGTTTCTTTATGGTTTAGTCTTATATCTTAATAATATTAAGTCTCCAATCCGTGAATGTGGAACGTCTTTAAAATTATTTGGGGTTTTTAAATTTCTTCCAAAAGAAATTTAAAAAATTTAAAAAATTTAAAAATTTTGTAACTTATTTAACTTCTGTTTAATTTATTCCAAAGTATTTAAATACTCTTTGGTATTATGAATGGAATTGTTCTCTTGATTTCATTTCCGTCTTATTCATGCTAGTTTGTAGAAATACAATTTCTACATACAATTTCTTTATGATCTTGTATCCTGCAACTTTGCTGAACTCTTATTTTTAACAGTTTTTAGTGGATTTCTTAGCATTCTCTGTATGCATGATTATGTCGTCAGTAAATGAGGATAATTTTATTTCTTCCTTTACAATCTTATGCCTTTTATTTCTTTTTCTTCCTTAGTTGTCTTGCTTAGAACTTGCAGTACAGTGTTGAATAGATATTATGAGAGTGGATATGTTTATCTTGTTATGATCTTAAGTGGAAGGCATTTATAACCATTAAGTGTGATGCTAGTAATAGTTTTTTTGTAATTGCCTTTATCAGCTTGAGGAAGTTTCCTTCTGTTCTTTGTTGATTGTTGTGTTCAGCATTTTCACATATTTCAACATATTTCTAAATTAGAAGTTAAATTTTGCTGGATGCTTTTTCTGCATTTATTGAGATGCTTCAGAGGTTTTTGTTCTTTTTTCTGTTAATATGGTGTATTATATTGATAAGTTCAGATAATAAATCAACCTTGAATTCCTGTGATGAATCCCACTTGGTCATGAAGTATAATCCTTATTATGTGTTGCTGGATTATTCAGTTTGCTAATTTTTTTGTTGAGGATTTTTGCCTCTATGAGTGATATTAGTCTTTGGTTTTGTTTTTATGTCTGATTTTTTTTTTTAAGATTTTATTTATTTGAGAGAGAGCATGAGTGAGGGGAGGGAGAGGGACGAGGGGGAAAGAATGTTAAGCAGACTGTGAGCTCAATGTGGAGCCCCATGGGGGGCCTGATCCCACAATTCTGAGATCACGACCTGAGCTGAAGCCCGAGTTGGACGCTCCAACTGACTGAGCCACCCAGGTGCCCCTTCATGTCTGATTGTGGTATCAGAATAGTAATAGCCTAATAGAATTAGTTGGAAGTGTTCCTCCATTTTCTGTTACTTTGGAGTTTGTGAAAGACTGTTGCTAGTTCTTTCATTGTAGTAGAATTAACCAGGAAATTAGTTGGCTCTTGTCTTTCCTTTGTGGGTAGTTTTTTAAATTACTGATTCAGTGTCTTGCCATTAGTTTATTTAAAATTTTTTCTTGTGTCTGTTTTGGTAGTTTGTATCTTTCTAGGAATTTACCTATGTCATCAAGATGATCTAATTTGTTGGCATTGTATTGTTCATAGTATTCCCTTACAGTCTAATTTTTATAAGGTCAATAGTGATATTCCTTCTTTTATTCCTGATTTCAATATTTAGTCCTTTTTTTGGGGGGGGGTCATTCTAGCTAAACCATGTCAGTTTTGTTGATCTTTTTAAAGAATTAACTATTGATTTAGCTGATTTTCTCTCTTATGCTTCTAATTTCCATTTCATTTATTTCTGCTCTGATCTTTTTTGTTTTGTTCATTTTGCTTACTTTGTGTTCAATTTGCTCTTAAATTTTCTAGTTTTTGAATGTGGGAGGTTAGGTTATTGATTTGGTGTCTTCTCTTTTAATATTTGTATTTATAACTATAAATTCTCCTCTGAGTACTATTTTAGCTGCATCCCTGACATTTTGTATGTTGTCTCTTTATTTTCATTCATCTCAAAGTATTTTTCAGTTTCTCTTTTGATGTCTTCATTGATCTGTTGGTTACTTTAGAGTGTGTTTAATTTCCACACAATTGTGAATTTCTCAAATTTTCTTTTCTTATTCATTTCTAGTATAATTCTTTTGCAGTTGGAGAAAATACTTTGTATGATTTTAGTCCTTTTAAATTTAATGAGGCTTGTTTTATGACCTAACATATGGTCTGTGCTGGAGAATTCTGTATATACTTGAGAAGACTGTACATTGTCCTGTTGTTGAGTGGATCATTCCATCAATGTGTCTTAGATCTAGTTGGCTTGTAGTATTGTTTATTTTCTGTATTTCCTTGTTGATCTTCTGTTCAGTTGTTCAGTTGTCCTATTATTAGAAGTGAAGTATTAAAGTCTATATTATTTTTGATTTGTCTGTTTCTCTTTTCAGTTGTTTTTGATCTCTGAGTGTTTTGTGTTTGTGTTGGGGAATGTTCAGTACAGTACTCCAGCAGTTTTCATCTCTGCTTTAGCCTTTACTTCCTTCTAGCACAGAGCCTCAATACCAGCCAGAAGTGAGAGATCAGGGTGTTCTCACAGCTTTTCTGGATATCTGTGTAACTCTGCATATGCATGTGGCTATCTAGATTCACAGGAATATGTTAGTTTTTCAAGCCCCTATGGATATGTTTTTCCGTGATTTTTCTTCTGATTTTTTTTTGGGGGGGTGTCAGGCTTTTGTTTGCCCCAGTGGTTTCGCTGCCACAAATAACTGTAATGTTGAACAATTGTTGCTGATTGTTTTCTACAAACACTGCATGTTGAGAATATTTATATTGAGCAAGCTCTAAGTATGTGTTAAATGAAGGCAGGCTTTAAGAATGGAGCTTTTCCAGGGAGCTGCCAGATAGGTCAAAAGTGACATTTTCCTAGAGATTGGCTGCTTGGGGAACTCCAAACTCTACAGTTCCAGTGGCAGTGGGCTGCTGGTTTTTACAGCTGCCATTTGTGGCAGGCTGTTGGATTTTAAGGTTTCAGTAGAGCTAGGCAGAAGTTGAATGGGAAGGGACAGGTTCACATTTCATAAAGATTATTGTTCTTAATGAAAGTTTTTTTTTTTTTTTAAAGATTTTATTTATTCATTTGACAGAGAGAGACAGCCAGTGAGAGAGGGAACACAAGCAGGCGGAGTGGGAGAGGAAGAAGCAGGCTCCTAGTGGAGGAGCCTGATGTGGGGCTTGATCCCAGAACGCTGGGATCACGCCCTGAGCCGAAGGCAGACACTTAACGACTGCGCCACCCAGGCGCCCCTTAATGAAAGTTTTTATTTTTTATTTATTTTTTTAATTTATTTTTTAATTCTTTAAAACTCTTCTTGGATTGTTTCAAGCCCTTCATTAATTTTCAGAATTATAAAAAAGTTGATTTCGGCAATTTTTAACGGTGTTTTCAATACTTAAATGAACTAGCAGATTTTCGGAGGTCCCTACTTTGCCATTGTGGAAGTGTTTCCCAGTTTTATTTTTATTTATTTTTATTTATTTTATTTTTTTTAATGATTTTTTATTATATTATGTTAGTCACCATACAGTACATCCCTGGTTTCTGATGTAAGGCTCGATGATTCATTAGTTGCGTATAACACCCAGTGCACCATGCAATACGTGCCCTCCTTACTACCCATCACTGGTCTGTCCCATTCCCCCACCCCCCTCCCCTCTGAGGCCCTCAGTTTGTTTCTCATAGTCCATAGTCTCTCATGCTTCATTCCCCCTTCTGATTACCCCCCTTTCTTTATCCCTTTCTTCCCTTACTGATCATCCTAGTTCTTATGTTCCATAGATGAGAGAAATCATATGATAGTTGTCTTTCTCTGCTTGACTTATTTCACTTAGCATTATCTCCTCCAGTGCCGTCCATTTTGCAGCAAATGTTGAGAACTCGTTCTTTCTGATAGCTGAGTAATATTCCATTGTATATATGGACCACAACTTCTTAATCCAGTCATCTGTTGAAGGGCATCTCGGCTCCTTCCACGATTTAGCTATTGTGGACATTGCTGCTATGAACATTGAGGTGCATATGGCCTTTCTCTTCACTACGTCTGTATCTTTGGGGTAAACACCCAGTAGTGCAATGGCTGGATCATAGGGTAGCTCAATTTTTAACTTTTTAAGGGACCTCCACACTGTTTTCCACAGTGGCTGTACCAACTTGCATTCCCACCAACAATGTAGGAGGGATCCCCTTTCTCCACATCCTCTCCAACAATTGTTGTCTCTTGCCTTGTCTATTTTTGCCATTCTAACTGGCGTAAGGTGGTATCTCAGTGTGGTTTTGATTTGAATTTCCCTGATGGCTAATGATTTTGAACATTTTTTCATGTGTCTGTTAGCCATTTGTATGTCTTCATTGGAAAAGTGTCTTTTCATATCTTCTGCCCATTTTTTGATTTGTTTATTTGTTTCTCGGGTATTGAGTTTGAGAAGTTCTTTGTAGATCTTGGATACCAGTCCTTTATCTGTAGTGTCATTTGCAAATATCTTCTCCCATTCCGTGGGCTGCCTCTTAGTTTTTTTGACTGTTTCCTTGGCTGTGCAGAAGCTTTTTATTTTGATGAAGTCCCATAAGTTCATTTTATCTTTTGTTTCTCTTGCCTTTGGGGATGTGTCATGAAAAAGGTTGCTTTGGCCGATGTCGTAGAGGTTACTGCCTATGTTCTCCTCTAGGATTTTGATGGATTCCTGTCTCACATCGAGGTCTTTCATCCATTTGGAGTTTATTTTTGTGTATGGTGTGAGAGAGTGGTCAAGTTTCATTCTTTTGCATGTAGCTGTCCAATTTTCCCAGCACCATTTATTGAAGAGACTGTCTTTTTCCCACCGGATGCTTTTTCCTGCTTTATCAAATATTAGTTGCCCAAAGAGCCGAGTGTCCATTTCTGGGTTCTCTATTCTGTTCCATTGGTCTATGTGTCTGTTTTTGTGCCAGTACCATGCTGTCTTTGTGATCACAGCTTTGTAGTACAGCTCGAAATCCGGCATTGTGATGCCCCCAGCTTTGTTTTTCCTTTTCAACAGTTCCTTGGAGATTCGGGGCCTTTTCTGTTTCCATACAAATTTAAGGATTATTTGTTCCAGTTCTTTGAAAAATGTCCTTGGTATTTTGATCGGGATAGCATTTAAAGTGTAGATTGCTCTGGGTAGCATGGACATTTTAACTATGTTAATTCTTCCGATCTATGAGCATGGAATATCTTTCCATCTTTTTATGTCTTCCTCAATGTCTTTCAAGAGTGATTTATAGTTTCTAGAATATAGGTCCTTTACGTCTCTAGTTAAGTTAATTCCAAGGTAACGTATGGTTTCTGGTGCTATTGTAAATGGGATGGATTCCCTAATTTCTCTTTCTTCGGTCTCGTTATTCGTGTATAGAAATGCAACTGATTCTGAGCATTGATTTTGTATCTGCCACATTACTGAATTGCTCTATAACTTCTAATAGTTTGGGAGTGGCTTCTTTTGGGTTTTCCATATAGAGTATCATGTCATCTGCGAAGAGAGACATTTTGACTTCTTCTTTGCCGATTTGAATACCTTTGATCCCTTTTTGTTGTCTGATTGCTGTTGCAAGGGCTTCTAGTACTATGTTGAATAATAGTGGCGAGAGTGGGCATCCTTGTCGAATTCCTGATCTTAAGGGAAAGGCTTCCAGCTTTTCCCCATTGAGAATAATATTTGCAGTAGGCTTTTCATAGATGGCTTTTATGAGATTGAGAAATGTATCCTCTATTCCTACACTCTGAAGGGTTTTAATCAGGAAAGGATGCTGTATTTTGTCAAATGCTTTTTTGGCATCAATTGAGAGGATCATATGGTTCGTGAGTCTTTCCTTGTTGATACGATGTATCACGCTGATTGATTTGCGAATATTGAACCACGCTTGCATCCCAGGTATGAATCCCACTTGATCTGTTTCCCAGTTTTAGAACACTCATCTCTGTAGGATCCCTCATGCGCATTTACTGTTAGTTGTGAGTCCTGTCCCCAGTGTAGTTGTTTTTTAAGTTGTCCTTTTTTCTGTTATGTTTTTCTTAATGCCACATTACAAAGTGTAAAATTGTGATGTAATAATAACAACAGTAAAATAGTGGAATTACCTCCTTTATTTCTTACAAACTATTTCTTAATGTATTTATTTATTTCTAAGCATTTTAACCTAATTAGAGGTGGAAGGAACCTGTGATCTGTTAACTTTTTTGGTGTATATGTGATCTGTCTTCTTCCCAGTGTTTTATTTCTTTAACACAGCTTAATTCATAGATAAAAATGGTATAGGAAAGGGGCTTGTAAGTCTGCCATTCAGTCCCCAAAACTGTATTCACTGATTGATGATTTGTCCTTAGAATTTTAATTGTCCAAATTGGGTATACATTTACTAAAACAATAATAGTCATAATAGCAGCAATTTCAGTTTACTGAGTAGTGTGTGCTGTTGTCATGTCATTATATATGAGCATTATATCTATCAATATCTGCAACTGAAGAAATTGAAACTCAGCTATATAAAGTGACTTCCCTAAGTCCTCAGTCAATAAGCAGTTAAGGTAGAAATCTAAAGTAGTTTTGTCTGGCTTCAAAGCCTTAACTCTTTGCCACACTTTAGAAAACTTAACAAAATTACACTGTAATGATTTGTGATAACAGAAGAGGTTATATTTATTTTGTAAACCAGTGTTTGCCACCTATACAAAGTACTGTCTTTTTGTTGAACAGGGCTACTCAGGTCCAAATTAAAGAACTTTAGAGCTGAATAGGATGTTTGTGATTTCTTAACGTGAAGTGTGTAGGTTTCAGAGAGGGTGTATAAATCTATTGAAATATTATGTGCATAACTTTTGTGTATACACACACACACACACATATATATGTTTCTGCAATGAAAGTAGATAGTTTTTAATCTCATTCTCAAAGGAAATGTCACAGATTCCCTTCTCAAAGATTAGGAGATAACACTGACGGGCATCTGTGGCTACACTGAAGACCAAATTATCTTCTGTGACTTTGACAGTATCATCCACTTCTCCAGTTTTGATATTGGCATTGTCCTTAATAACCACTTTGTCACATTCATTTTTTGTATGTCAGTAAATTTGACTATGTCATCTATATGGTGCACTTCATGGTCTGGATGATTTCTAAGTAGTAAGAGCTCTGGATCACCAGAGGAAGATGGAAAAAAAGGAAGGAAGAGAGGAAGAGGAGCCTTCATTTGCTCAGGAATCACTGCTCCAACTTCACCCAACACTTAGAACCATCTTTGGCACAATTTCCATCCCAGGTCTTGTAAGCAGGGCAGGGTTTTAGAGATTCTTCTAGTCTTAAGCCATCAGTATCATCAGTGAAATCTATAATGACTCATTGAAAAAAGGAAAAAAAGTGTCTGTAAATTTATGTGTTTTTTTCTTCTATTTTTTGAATGTTGATAAAATATTAAATAGTCTTAGCTTTGCTGAATACAAAATCAATATATAAAAAGCAGTTGCAGGAAAGGGCAATTTCTTAAAAAGTTCAAGATGCTTATCAGATATTACTTGAATTGTCCTCCGAGGTATATATTTAAGAGGAATGTAAATATATGTATACACAAAGACTTGTATGTGAATCTTCTTAACAGTGTTATTCATAATACTTCTAAGTATGAACATTTAAAATGTCCATAAATGAATAAACAAAATGCATTACATCCATATAAATGAAATACTATTCAGCCATAGAAAGGAATGAATTCTTTTTTTTTAAATTTTTTTATTTAAATTCAATTTAGTTAACATGTGGTGTATTAGTAGTTCCAGGGGTAGAATTTAGTGATTCATCAGTTGCATATAACACCTCAGTGCTCATTACATCAAGTGGCCTCCTTAATGCCTGTCACCTATTTATTTCATCTGCCTACCCACCCCCCCTCCAGCAACACTCAATTTGTTTCCTATGGTTAACAGTCTCTTATGGTTTGCCTCCCTCTCTGTTTTCCTCTTATTTTATTTTTCCTTCCCTTCCCCTATGTTCATTTGTTTTGTTTCTTAAATTCCATATATGAGTGAGAGCATATGGTATTTGTCTTTCTCTGACTGACTTATTTTACTTAACATAATACACTCGAGTCCCATCCACATTATTGCAAATGGCAAGATTTCATTCTTTTTGATGGCTGAGCAATATTCCAGTGTGTGTGTGTGTGTGTGTGTGTGTGTGTGTGTGTGTGTTTGTACACGTATGTGTATACACCACATTTTCTTTATCCATTCTTCTGTTGATGAATATCTGGGCTCTTTCCATAGTTTGGCTATTGTGGACATTGCTGCTATAAACATTGGGGTGCAGATGCCCCTTTGGGTCACCATGTTTGTATCCTCTGGATAAATACCTAGTAGTGCAATTGCTGGCTCGTAGGGTAGTTCTATTTTTAACTTCTTGAGGAACTTCCATAATGTTTTCTGGAGTGGCTGTATCAGTTTGCATTCCCCTTTCTCTACATTCTCACCAACATCTGATGTTTCCTGACTTGTTAATTTTAGCCATTCTGACTGGTGTGAGGTGGTGTCTCCTTGTGGTTTTGATTTCTATTTCTCTGCTGCTGCGTGATGTGGAGCATTTTTTCATGGGTTTGTTGGCCATTTGGATGTCTTCTTTGGAGAAGTGTCTATTCATGTCTTCTGCCCATTTCTTGACTGGATTTTTTTTTTGGTTTTCTTTGGGGGGGGGTGTTGAGTTTGATAAGTTCTTTTAGATTTTGGAATTTATAGCCAGTTTGTTTTGAGAGATTGGCCTTAAATAAGTCCTTTCAACCTTCTTTATTCATTTGCACATGCAGAGCCCCCTTGTTCTTATAAAGTCTGACAGGGATGCCTGGGTGGCTCAGTTGGTTAAGCATCTGCCTTCGGCTCAGGTCATGATCCCAGAGTTTTGGGATCAAGTCCCACGTCGGGCTCCTTGCTCAGCAGGGAGCCTACTTCTTCCTCCGCCTGCTGCTCCCCTTGTTTTTGTGCTCCTCCCCGCCGACAAATAAATAAAACCTTTAAAAGAAGAAAAAGTCTAACATCTTTTAGGAACCATTTGCTTTGGCTCTCCTCATCTTTCCTTTTCTTTTTTAAAATTTTTTTTGGGGGAAAGTGGAGAGGGAGAGAGAGAGAGAGAAAGAATCTTCAGCAGACTCCACACCTAGCTCAGGGCTTGGTCTCATGACCCTGAGATCATGACCTGAGCCGAAATCAAGAGTTGGACATTTAATCAACTGAGCCACCCAGGCGCCCCATCCTCATCTTTCCCTTTATCCTCTCATGATCCAGGGTGACAGTATACATAAACATATCTGTTTATCCTAAAAAAAGATTGTAAATAAATTGGATAAGTTAAATACACAAAAGGAACTCATTATTTGAAGTGATGATGTTTTGAGAAGCCTCTTGTAGTCTCTTTAATAATTATAGTTCTATTATAAAACTTATATTTGAGTTTATCTTTTGTAATTCAGATTTTTAAATGTATTGCTTTCTTCAGAGTGGCTGCATTCCTGTATTTAAAACAAATAGCACTTTTTTGCTTGTGATTTATATAACCATAATATGTTTTAAATTTTTCCTTTTTTGATTCCTTGCAAGTTTTTCAAAAATTTGAGTTTTATTTGGGACAGTCAGACTTTTTACTGTAATTTTATTTTTGAAATGGCTAAGAAGTTATTACATTATATTAGAGTACATTTATTAAGTAACTTATTAGTTATGATATTGGGAGACTTTACCATATTGTTATTTCTCTTCATTCAGAAAAGTACATAAGTCATATATATATATACAGCTTGTTGTGTTATCACCAAGTTTTTATCTGCATGTATCTGCCACGTAGGGCAAGAAATAGATCTAATAAATTTGAAAGTTCCATTAATTGTGAAACAGAGACCGTAGAGAGAGCTTAGTAAGGGGACATTTACTTAAGGATTTCTCTTTGACCTACAGAGAAATACTTTTCCGTGTTTTTAAATCTACTTAAATGCTATGCTATTTCAGAATAGTGTTGTATTCTTGCTTTGTCATAGATGGATTAAAATTATTGTGTACTTGATATAGGAATATGGTTGGACAGAATGAACTGAAAATTACAAGTGATCGAGCAATAAATTCAGGATTGTTTTTTGAAGATAAACCAAAGCCTTCAAGACAGTCACTTCAGTCTTACCAAGAAGCTTTGCAGCAACAGGTATTCATTCATTCATTCATTCATTCATTCATTCAGTATTGAACATTTTTTGTTATCACAGTGGTTCCTTTGAGCTCAGGTTGGTGGAGGAGATAACAATACCAGTCATTTATATTTCAATATGATAAATTTTGATGCAGATAGATTAGAATGCTATTGGAAGCGTAGGATAAGAAGCAGTTAGGAGGGCTTCATGTATTGTTGATACTTGAACTGCATGTTATACAATGAATAGATTTTAAATTCCTGGCATATTCAGGGAAGTGTTGATTGTGCTGGATTGTGAAAGATTAACTAATAAGGAATTTTCATTTTCATCCTGTTATGAAGAGCCTAAGGGAAGAAAGTTTAAGACAGAAAGTGAAAGGAATAGTTGATATGAATACCTTTAAGTTTTAGGAGGGTAGTTGTGATATATATGATTGGTAAAGAGATGTAGCAGAGAAACCTTTCAGTAGACTATTGAGGCAGTCCAGACAGGAGGTAATGAGGCCCTGACCAGATGGGGAAGATAGGAGGACATTTAGAAGACAACTCTGGGATTTATTGATAGGACTTAAATATAGGGAGTGAGAAAACAGAGAGCTTGAAGATGATTCTGAATATTGTCTACATGAATAATGAGGCTGTGAATATGAACTAAGAGAAAAAAGAAGTAGAACACTTTTAGGGAGGAGGATAATGGATTCTATTGTAGTTTGTAATATTTAAAGAGAGTTTACTTAATGTATGGGGTTTTTTGGGGAGTATCCATTTGTCTGAGAGGATTCTGGGACTCTGGGTAGGTATATGTCCATCTGAAGTACTTTTCTATAAAATTCTAGTTGGATTTCTTCTAAAGCTCTTTTTGTTCAATTTTTACATCGGCAACCTCCTTGAAAATGGATTTTTTTAAACTGTAGAATTACAACTGTATTTTTTGGATGGTAGGTTTCTACAAATAAAAGATTGAATTTATATATCTGTTTTCAAATGAGCATATTAAAAGCACTGCTGACAAAACTACATTTCCTAACTCCAGAATTTTATTTCATGTATGTGATGCCTTCTTGGCCTTGATGGAATGGTTGCTTAAATTTTCCATGCATTAGTTATGATTTTTATGTGTGTATATGTGGTTATGATTTTAAAAGTAACTTTCCAAAATGTAGATACTTTTTCATTGCCTATTCATATGTTCCTAGAGACCAAACCTGTACTATACTTGATGATGATAAGACTGTTCTGTATGCTTTCATAAAGTTGTACTTAAATAGCCCAGAATTCTCCAAATAGCTTTAAACCTTCAACCTCTTGAATTCTGGGAATGGAGTTTGCCCAGGGTAGAGTAGGTCTGGTGAGATGAGGAGAGTAGTTTGTGGCTGGCCAGGTCCTGTAAAAGGATAGATGGAAAAGGAAAGTAGGGAGATACTATTGGTCCTCATGCAACTGGTGAGGTTAGGGAAGGAGTGGCTCAGGTAGGAGTTGGCGGGAAGGAAGAATTGGTTTGGTCCCAGCTGGCATCGATGGCTGGAAAGCACTCTAGTAGCAATGATGTGAGCGACCCACAGCTATTTATTATAGCCAAGGAAGTGTTTTTAAATTGGGTATTCCATAGATTTGTGATTTCAAATTTTATAGTGAAGCAGATTGTAAAAACAACAACAACAAAAAAAACCCACTCCAGTTTTTTTCTCTAATAAGAAAAATAAAAATTGATATTAAGACTAAACTTTTTGTATCAGAATACTTGTCAGCACTAATGTTTCTTAATATTACCAAGATTCGGGAAAGAGAAGAAAGAAGGAAGAGAGAACGTGAAGAAAAAGAAGAATATGAAGCTAAATTAGAAGCTGAAATGAGAAGTTACAACCCCTGGGGGAAAGGTGGAGGTGGTGCTCCTCTGAGAGATGCAAAAGGAAATCTGATAAGTATGTTATTTCCATTGATCTGTTGTTTTTAAAAGAAACTGAACTATTTTTAAATTTTTAAAAGAATGGGGGGGTAGAAGAAGTGGGAATCATAGCCTATAAGGCAAGGTCTCTTTTTGTCTAGCTCAATGCAAAAGAGATATTTTGTAATACATATAATAACAGGTTAGAAAGTCTTTTTTCTTTGGAGTACTATTCATTTAATTTTGTTACATGTTTTTCATCCTCTAATGATAATTCAATTGCAGAGGAAAGCTCATGTTAGTTGGCAGGTTTTTACCTAAACTAGTAGTTAGATTTTTAAAAAAACATTCTGGTAAAAATAACAAAACTCTTATTAAAAAATTTTTTTAGCTAGTAAGACATATTTAAAATAAGTGATCTGAAATAGTTGTGGGATGCAGTATTTCATATGTGCCATATACCTGCACAGTGCAAGGACGCCATTGAAAAAGAAAGACCTGATCTCAGAAACTTTCTGGCAGGTTACAGAATCATATTGATTTGTCTATAAATTATGTACTCTCAAAAATGTTTGATCTAGAGGGTTGCCTGGGTCTCTCAGTCAGTTAAGCATCTGACTCTTGATTTCAGCTAGGTCATGATCTCAGGTTTGTGAGATCGAGCCCTACCCTGGGCTCTGCTGGGTGTGGAGTCTGCTTAAGATTCTCTCTCTCTCTTCCTTTCCCTCTGCCTGACCCCCCTGCGCTCCCTATCTTTCACATGCTCTCTCTCCCTCTCTTAAAAAAAAAAAAAAAGTTTGATCTAGAAACTACAACAGCCAGCACTTTGAAAAAAAAGAGGTCTTATAAAACTTGATATATATATACTGGGATGGTCTCTTAAGATTAGCTTTTAGATAAGAATAAAAATAGACAAAGATAGGTTTTTGAAAATTTTTTTTTATTAGAAATGAGAAATGAATAATAGAAACCCATTAAATGATAAGAATGATTTCATTTTGTTCTTCAGGTATTACACATTATTATAGGGGTAGTTGAGGGATGTAGTCAGAATACTTTCTGGATATTGAGTTATTAGGAGTTCTTTAATATTATGCTTTTGCTTCTTTGTTAAAGATGGCTTTTTAAAAAGATGTATTTGAGATCCACTTAAATTACTAAGATAACTCTTTTCTTCCCAAAAGATTTGTTCCTTTCCTGTCTTCACCTCATACTTTGCTCACGGTTTTTAAGACTGGAACTCTTACTCTTTTTACAGATGAGGTGATTTTAGTGATACATAGATAAATATTTTTTATTTTAAAAGTTAACTGTTTATTTGAATATATGTTAAAACACTAGTTTTTCATTTAAGGATAGTGCTATAACATTTTCTTTTAAAGTACAGGTATTAGTTCAGGCATTTAACAAAAAGTGCTTTAACAACCCACCCCTAATTATCAGAGGCTTGAGGCTTAAGGTTTAAGGCAGTAAAAGTTACTTCTCACTTACGTCACATTCTGATGCTGTTTGGGTGGTTCTCCTCCAAGAGGTGACTGAGGAATCCAGGGCTCTTCTCTTGTGTCATTCCTCCACTTTGAAACCCTTCACTTCTAGCAGCCGTAAAGGGTTCAGTGGTGGGAGAATGAGTTGAGAGTTTTGTGGGGGGCTCTGGCCTAGAAGTGGAGGGAATATTGCTTTGTCTTTGCTCCAATATTCAAACCTAATTATAAGGAGACCTAATTATAGTGCCTAGGAGGAGGATGTGAGATTGATAAGCATCTAGTTAAGTCTTTGCTGCAGTGAATTTAAATAGTGAATTGATAGAAACATAGTAGTTACTAGGAAGGAGGTGCTTAAATGACTGAAACTTTGGTAAACACTGGAATAGAGTAATTTCCTAGGACTTTCAAGCTTGCCTCTAAGATTATTTCCAGTTCACACAATTATGTTGTTCTGTATGTGTTTAGTTGGTGGAAGGGAGTAGGATAAATGTGGGTTATTGAATTATAAAATACTGTTTTAGAATTGTTTGGTTTAATAGTAATGAAGCAAACTTTTCTGTGTTTTTCATTTTTAGTGGTAAGTAATATTTACTTTGCTTATTTAATGCTACAGTCATGCCATGTGATAGAAAAGTATACTATTTTATCAGAAACAGTGGAACTCTTTTTTTAATGGTATTTTCAAAGCAAGTAAACTCAACTGTTAAGGGGTATCAGTTTATTTGTGACTGATCTATTTTAGAGAGGGAGGGAAGGAGGAGAATGTAATTTTTCTATTATATTTGAAACACGTAGTGAAGATCTGTATTCTGCTTTACTTCGTGTAATGACTAAGATCATATAACTTCTGTGCTTTCTGTTGGCCAACTTTAATTTGATTGCTGGCTTTTCTAGTTACTCCAGTTTTATCTTTGATCTTTTATTACAAAGAAATTAAGGAAATATAATGTTCATCCTTATCTTACTCTCTAGGGATGATCTCCATAAGGGGAAGTAGTTATTAATAAATATTAAAATCTATTACCCCAGGGGTGCCTGGGTGGCTCAGTTGTTAAGCGTCTGCCTTCAGCTCAAATCATGATCCCAGGGTCCTGGGATCGAGCCCCATATCGTGCTCCTTGCTCAGTGGGGAACCTGCTTCTCCCTCTCCCACTCCTCTTGCTTGTGTTTGCCCTCTAGCTGCCCCTCTCTCTGTCAAATAAATAAACAAAATCTTTTTAAAAAAAATCTATCACCCATATAACTGGAAAAGCATTAACCCTTTTTTTTTGCATCAACCCTTTTAAAATATCTCTCATTTTTATTATTTGTACGACACTTAAAATGTTTCTTTTCTTAGCTCTTTATTCATTAAAGTTCTTTTTTCAAGTTTCCATTGAAAAAAAAAACTATGTTCTAATGACTTTCAGTGGGTAAATGAATAAACAGACTGTGGTACATTCATACCATGGGTTGCTATCTAGCAACTAAAAGAATGAACTATTGATGCACATAATAACTTGAAAGACTCTTCAAAGAAATTATGCTAAGTGAAGAAGCCCATTTCTAATGGGGACATACATGTATACTCTTAATATGATTATAGGGATGGTGATGTTACATGAATCAATCATATGTTAAAATTCTTAAAAACTACTCCAAAAAAAATCAATAAAAATTTAAAAATACTTAACCAATTTGAAAGATAGCAAAAGTATTTCATAGTTCTAACTGATTAATAGTGAGATTAAACATTTTTCATATATATTTGATTAAGTATTTGTATTTCTTTTATGTATTGTATTTGTCCCATTTAGATTTATGTTTGTTTTTATGTTGATTATTGAGACACAATTTGCATATGACAAAATTCACCCTTTTTTAAGTTTATTATTCAATGAGTTTTGACAGCTGATTCCAGCGGCCAATGCCACAATCAAGATATAGAACATTTCCAATTTGTCCAACACTGTACCCTTGCTAACCTCTGATCTGCGTTCTGACACAATAGTATTGCCTTTTGTGTTTTTTTTTCTTAGTTTTAATGATTTACCCATATTGTTGTACATGTCTATAGTTTACTTTTTATTACTGAATAGGATTCTACTATGTGGAGGTACCATAAGTGTTTATCCTTTTACCAGTTGATGGATATTTAGCTTGTTTAAAATTTAAGGCTGTTCTAAATAAAGCTGTTATAAACATTTACCTTCAGGTCTTTATGTGCACGTAAATTTTCATTTTTCTTGGGTAAATGTATAGGAATGGAATTCCTGGGACGTATAGTAAGTAAGTGTATATTGAACTTTGTAAACAACTGCTAGACCATTTTCCAAAGTGGTTGTGCCATTTTGCATTCTTATCAGCAAAGCACAAGATTTCTGGTTGCCTTACATCCTCATCAGCCCTCGTATTTAACCTTTCTATTGAGTAGGTAGGATATCTCACCGTGTGTGTTTTTTTAAACTTTTTATTTTGAAATAAATCAAGACTTAGACAAGAGTTGCAAAGATATAGAGTGTACCCTTCACCTAGCTTCCCATGATGTTAACATCTTCCACGACCTAGTACAGTGTCCCAAATGAGAAATTAAAATTTTAATTTAATGAGATCTCATTTCCCATGCCACACAATTTATCCCTTTAAAATATACAATTCAGAGGTGCCTGGGAGACTCAGTCGTTAAGCGTCTGCCTTCGGCTCAGGGCGTGATCCCAGGGTCCTGGGATCGAGCCCCACATCGGGCTCCCTGCTCTGCTGGGAGCCTGCTTCTTCCTCTCCCACTCCCCCTGCTTGTGTTCCCTCTCTAGCTGGCTGTCTCTCTCTGTCAAATAAATAAATAAAATCTTAAAAAAAAATAAAATAAGAAAATATACAATTCAGGGATGCCTGGGTGGCTCTGTCGGTTGAGCGTCTGCCTTTAGCTTGGGTCATGATACTGGGGTCCTGTGATCGAGTCCCATATTGGGCTCCTTGCTTGGCAGGGAGCCTGCTTCTCCCTCTGCTTGCCGCTCCCCCTACTTGTACTCTCTCTTTCTCTCTGACAAATAAATAAATAAAAATCTTTAAAGAAAATAAAATATACAATTTAGCAGTTTTTAGTATATTCACAGAGTTGTGCTACAGTCACACAATTTTAGAACATTTTATACATTGAATTGCCTCGATACGCTTGTTGAAAATCAATTGACCATAAAATTATTTGTGATTATTATTATTATTATTATTATTATTATTATTGATCTAGAGGTTTGTCCTTATGCCCATACCACACTCTCTTGATTACTGTAGCTTTGTAGTAAGTTTTGAAATTGAGAAGTGTGAGTCTTCCAACTTTGTTCTTCTTTTTCAAGATTGTTTTTTCTACTCGACCTCCCTCCCTTGCGTTTTCATATAAATTTTACTATCAGTTTGTCAACCTCAGCAAAAAAGTGTGGTGGGATTTTCACTGGGATTGCATTTACAAAAAGATCAGTTTGGGACAGCCAGCATCTTAACTATATTAAGTCTTTTGATCCATGAGTGTGGAATATTTATCTACTTATTACTCCTAGTTAACATCTTTTAGCAATATTTTGCAGTTTTTGGATACTGTAATATATTTTGTTAATTATATCCATAAGTATTTCATGTGTTTTAATGCTATTTTAAATGGTAAATGATACTTTTAAAAATTTCTGTAGCCATTTTTTCATTGCTAGTGTATGGAAATAGTTGATTTTTCTATGTTCTTGCTTAACTCACTAGTTTTAGTAGTTTTTTTTTTTTTTTTTGGTAGGTTCTTTGGGATTTTTTAATGTAGACAATCATGTTATCTGCAAACAGTTTTACTTCTTCCTTTCCAGTCTGATTGCCTTTTAGTTATTTTGGTTGTGTTTTGCACTTGTTTGGAATTCCAGTAAAATGCTTAGAAATCATTAGAATAGATAGTCTTGTCTTTTCCGATTTTAGGTGGAAAGCATTCAGTCTTTTCACCATTCATTGTAATGTTGGCTGTAGGTTTTTCGTAGATTTTTTTTTTTTTTTTAATCAGGTCTAGGATGTTCTCTTCTATTCCTGCTCATACTTTTCACATGAGTATATGTTGAATTTTGTCAAGTGCTTTTCTACATCTTTTGAAATGATAATTTCATCTTTCTTACTCTATTGATACATGGTGAATTACATTGACTAATTTTTTTTTTAAAGATTTTATTTATTAGAGAGAGCACAAGTAGGCAGTGCAGCAGGCAGAGGGGGAGGAAGAAGCAGACTCCCTGCTGAGCAGGGAGCCCGACTCAGGGCTCCATCCCAGGACCCTGGGATCATGACCTGAGCCGAAGGCAGACACTTACCCAACTGAGCCACCGAGGCGCCCCACATTGACTAATTTTTAAAATATTGAGCTGCTCTTTCATCCTGGCATCAACCCTAGTTAGTCATATTTTGTTTTTTTCTTATTTTTTATTGTAGGATTTGATTTGCTGGTATTTAGTTAGGGATCTTTGCATCTAGACTCATAAGTGATATTCGTCTGTTTTTCTTATAATGTTGTCTGGTTTTGGTATCAGGATGTTGCTGGCTTTACAGATATGAGTTGGTAAAAGTTTCCTCTTTTGTTGCTAGAATTTACCAGTGAAGCCATTCTGGCTGGAAATTTTCTTTTGGAAAAGTTTTTAAACCATGAATTATCTGTAAACAGTTTTACTTCTTCCTTATGTCTTTAGTACATAAAGACATCAGTTTATTTCTTCTTGTGTGAACTTTTGTGGTTTGAATCATTAAAGGAATTTATCCATTTTATCTAAGTTCTTGAATTTATTGGCATAAAATTGTTCACGGTATTTTATTCTTTAATGTTTGTCTATAGGATCTACAGTGATAGTTTCTCTTTTATTCCTGATATTTGTAATTTGTTTATTCTTTTTTTCTTAGCCAGTCTTGCTGGAGGTTTATTCATTTTATTATCTTTTCATAGAACCAGTTCTGGTTTTTCATTAATTTTTCTCTGTTGTTTTTCTCTTCATGTTTCATTTATTTTTGCTCTCATCTTGTCTGTTTTCTTCTTTTAGTTTGCTTTGTACTTAATTTTCTTTTTGTTTTCTCAGTGTGCAAGCTTAGATTATGATTTGATTTCTTTTCTAATATATGCATTTTATTTTATTTTTAAAGATTTTATTTATTTATTTGACAGAGACAGAGACAGCCAGTGAGAGAGGGAACACAAGCAGGGGGAGTGGGAGAGGAAGAAGCAGGCTCATAGTGGAGGAGCCCGATGTGGGGCTCGATCCCAGAACGCCGGGATCACGCCCTGAGCCGAAGGCAGACGCTTAACCGCTGTACCACCCAGGCACCCCTAATATATGCATTTAAAAATGTTATAAATTTCCTTTTGAGTACTGCTTTAACTGTAGCACAAATTTGGTATGGTGTTTTCATTTTCATTCAGTTTTTCTAATTTTGTGATTTTTCTTCGACCCATTAATTATTTAGACATGAGTTCTTGAAATTTCCATATTTTTGGGTATTTTCCAGGTAACTTTCTTCTATTCACTTCTAATGTATGTTCTCTTTTGTTCAGAGAATATACTTTTTGTTATTTTAATATTTTTAAGTTCATAAGATTTATTTTATGGACCACCAGTTAGATTTTTATTTGTTGTAGAGACTGTGATCTTTATAAGGTAAGTATGTATATTTTAATTTTGAAATATGTGTTATTAGTCAAATTAGGATTGGAAATTTTCTTTTGCTCTCTGAATTGACTTATAGAAGAGTTTGTGTATCAGTCATGATTGCTGAATAATCTTGGGCCTATAGAAATATTTTCAGCCATTTTCTTTAAAATGTTTTGGTATTTTCCATCAAACAACAACTAACTTATAAAATTAATTTTACGGGGCACTGGGGTGGCTGGTCAGTTGAGTGTCTGACTCTTGATTTCTGCTTAGGTCATGATATCAGGGTTTTGGGATCGAACTTCATCATGATATCAGGGTTGTGGGATCGAGCCCCGTGGTGGGCTCTGTGCTCAGATGGGAGTCGGCTTCTCTCTTTCTCTCTCTCCCTCTGCCCCTCTCCCAGATCATGCACATGCACACTTGCTTTCCCTCTCTCTAAAATAAATAAATAAATCAGTAAATCTTTAAAAAAAAAATTAACTTTAATTTCAAAGTATTTAGGTTTATAAAAAAGGATAATAAAATAAGGAGTGAAAAAAATTTAAGTATTGTTTACCTGTAGCTATCACATAATTTAGTCCTGGTTAGACAGATAAATTGTTCAGAGAGTAGAACTATTCTCACATTCATTAATCTGTAATATTTTCTTTTGTTATTCTGTTCTTTGTAGAATTATTCTGTAGCTAGCAATTTTATTACTATTTATTATTATTTTTTAATAGTAATTTTTTATTATGTTAGTCACCATACAGTACATCCCAAGTTTTTGATGTAAAGTTCCATGATTCATTACTTGCGTATAACACCCAGTGCACCATGCAATACGTGTCTTCCTTAATACCCATCACCGGCCTATCCCAATCCCCCACCCCCCTCCCCTCTAAAGCCCTCAGTTTGTTTCCCAGAATCCAGAGTCTCTCATGGTTCATTCCCCTTTCTGTTTACCCCCTCTTCCTTCTTCCCTTTCTTCTCCTACCGATCTTCCTACTTCTTATGTTCCATAAATGAGTGAAACCATATGACAATTGTCTTTCTCTGCTTGACTTATTTCACTTAGCATAAGCTCCTCCAGTCCCGTCCAAGTTGCTGCAAATGTTGTGAAATCGTTCCTTTTGATGGCTGAGTAATATTCCATTGTATATATGGACCACATCTTCTTAATCCAGTCATCTGTTGAAGGGCATCTCGGCTCCTTTCACAATTTAGCTACTGTGGACAATGCTGCTATGAACATTGGGGTGCATATGGCCCTTCTCTTCACTATATCTTTATCTTTGGGGTAAATACCCAGTAGTGCAATTGCTGGATCATAGGGTAGCTCAATTTTTAACTTTTTAAGGGACCTCCACACTGTTTTCCAAAGTGGCTGTACCAACTTGCATTCCCACCGACAATGTAAGAGGGATCCCCTTTCTCCACATCCTCTCCAACATTTGTTGTTTCCTGCCTTGTCAATTTTTGCCATTCTAACTGGCATAGGGTGGTATCTCAGTGTGGTTTTGATTTGAATTTCCCTGATGGCTAATGATTTTGAACATTTTTTCATGTGTCTGTTAGCCATTTCTATGTCTTCATTGGAAAAGTGTCTTTTCATATCTTCTGCCCATTTTTTGATTTGATTGTTTCCCATATATTGAGTTTGAGAAGTTCTTTGTAGATCTTGGATACCAGTCTTTTACCTGTAGTGTCATTTGCAAATATATTCTCCCATTCCGTGGACTGCGTCTTAGTTTTTTTGACTGTTTCCTTGGCTGTGCAAAAGCTTTTTATCTTGATGAAGCCTCACAAGTTCATTTTTTCTTTTGTTTCTCTTGCCTTTGGAGATGTGTCATGAAAAAAGTTGCTGTGGTCGATGTCAAAGAGGTTACGGCCTATGCTCTCCTCTAGGGTTTTGATGGATTCCTGTCTCACATCGAGGACTTTCATCCATTTGGAGTTTATCTTTGTGTATGGTGTGAGAGAGTGGTCAGATTTCATTCTTTTGCATGTAGCTGTCCAATTTTCCCAGCACCATTTATTGAAGAGACTTTTTTCCACCAGATGTTTTTTCCTGCTTTGTCAAAGATGAGTTGCCCAAAGAGCCGAGGGTCCATTTCTGGGTTCTCTATTCTGTTCCATTGGTCTATGTGTTTGTTTTTGTGCCAGTACCATGCTGTCTTTTGGTCGCAGCGTTATAGCTTGAAATCTGGCAACGGGATGCCCCCAGCTTTGTTTTTCCTTTTCAACACTTCCTTGGCGATTCGGGGCCTTTTCTGGTTCCACACATATTTAAGGGCTGTTTGTTCCCATTCTTTGAAAAATGTCATTGGTATTTTGATCGGGATGGCGTTGAAAGTGTAGATTGCCCTGGGTAGCATAGACATTTTAACTATGTTTATTCTTCTGATCTATGAGCATGGAATATTTTTCCATCTTTTGTGTCGTCTTCAATGTCTTTCAAGAGTGATTTGTAGTTTCTAGAATATAGATCCTTTACGTCTCTGGTTAAGTTAATTCCAAGATAACATATGATTTTTGGTGCTATTGTAGCTAGAATTTTATATTAAATGATATGATGGTATGCATTTGAAATGAAGGCCATTTTTCTTTTCTTTTCTTTTCTTTTTTAAAAAGATTTTATTTATTCGACAGAGAGAGACAGCCAGCGATAGAGGGAATACAAGCAGGGGGAGTGGGAGAGGAAGAAGCAGGCTCATAGCGGAAGAGCCTGATGTGGGGCTCGATCCCATAACACCGGGATCACGCCCTGAGCCGAAGGCAGATGCTTAACCGCTGTGCCACCCAGGCACTCCTGAAGGCCATTTTTCAGTCACATCTTTGCAATTGGCAAATTATGCTCTTCACCAAAGTGCCTTTTTTAATTTTGATTTTTAGCTGATTCCAAACCTTTTATTTTACCACCTCACAGAAAGATAGACAAGGAGTGACTGCTTGATTGATAGTGTTTTTCCATGAAATAGCAATATGGACTTGTCTTGATTGCTTAATCTGAAAGTCTTAAATAATTATGTACTCTGCTGACATCAGTTTTCTTTTTACATAAACACTTTGACTTATCTAATTGAGAAGACTCTGTATAATCGCAACAGTAAAGTAAAACATGTTCATTTTGAAGCTTATACTAGTGTTTGTTTACTTATAGGACATTTATCTCTTAATTTATGGTTTGTGTAAGTGAATATCAAAATGAGATTGCATTCCCTGAGCATTCGTTAGTTTGGTAACAGAGCTCTGGTTATCATCTTGCAAGGAGTGAGCTTGATCTATACTATGCTATACTCTTGTAATAGAAAATGGAAGAATACTGTATGTATTGTTATTCATAGTGACTTCTCATTTATATAGAGTGATCTTATGCTGGTCTAGTGAATTTTGGATGATGAGATAGTGATTTCCCATTTGAGTTCTTTTGTGTAATTTGGTGACTTTTTAGGGACCACAGCTGTTAGTTCAAGACCTTAAGTTTATCATCATCTTTCTCTTTTCATTTGCCTCCCATATCCAGATAGATCCCAGGATTTGGTGATGATTGCAAGAGTACCTAACTAATTTTTCCTTACCAATTCTTGGCAGTTGGCAGTTCTTTTCGTAATTAGTTTCTCTGTGATTTCAGCTAGTCCCTTATCCCAGTTGTTTTGTGGAGAAGAACTAGTTTTATTTTGTTTTAGCTTTAGAGTTCTGTAGTCATTCAAGTGTCTTTTTAAGATTGACTTGTTTGACCTGATTCTTTGTGCTCAGATTTTTGTGATGTGTGTGTAGTATCTACTGCTGTGTTACAAATTACCCAACGTGTAATGTTTTAATATAACAAACATTCATTATCTTGTGCTTCTGTGAGTCAGTAATTTGTGAATGGGTTAGCTGGGTGTTTCTGTCTCAGGGTATTTCATGAGTTTGGGGTCCAAAATGTCAGCCAGGACTATAGTCGTATGAAGGCTTGACTGGAACTGGAGAATCCGTTTTCAATATGGCTCCTTCACATGGCTCAGGAAATCTCTGTTCCTTGCCAGATAGTCCCTCCTTCTTTTATGTAGTAGATTTGGAAGTCAGATGCATCATCCTGCAATATCCTATTCATAGGAAATGAGTTACTAACTCTGGCTTATGCTTAAAGGGAGGGGAATTGAACTCCATATTTTAAGGGAGGACCATCAAAAGAGTTTATGGATATATTTTAAAACTCTGCACTACATGATTATATTTTTTCATTATGAATGCTAATGAAGTTGGGTAAATTTCGCTATGACTTGTTTTGAATTGTTGCTGTTTGTTCTGTATTAAAGAGATTCCAACTTCTTAAGTAACATAGATATGAATATAGTTTTTATGGTTTATCAAAGATCTGACATTCTTAAGGTCTCTACTGATTTTGAGTTTATTTTATAAGGTTATTTTTTGAAAATCTTACAAGTTTTAATAATTTCTATTTTCAGGACACCAAGATGCCATTGAATTATTCCAACTCTGTCCTATTGTTTTCTCTGTGATTCTCTACTTTAAGAAAATGTATTAAGCATACTAATTACAAAAATGTATTTGTTGAAATAAATGGCTTATTTTTCCCTCTCAGCTGATTTGAATAGGATGCACAGACAAAATATAGATGCCTACCATAACCCAGATGCAAGAACATATGAAGATAAAAGGGCTGTTCTATCTCTAGACCAAAATTTAGCCACCTCAAATGCTGAGAACCTAGAAGATTCTACAAATAAAAACTCAGGTTTTTAATCACATTCTATTTTTTTTGTTTGTTTACATTTCTAAAGTTGTTCAGTAACATTTCTCTTCTCTTGCCTGACAAAGGTCGTATTGTGATTTTTGAGAACTTGGTTACACTGAGTCAGGAAGCATAACATGGTATTCATGTTATTTACAATACCTTTTCTTAAGTATTTTGAAAAAAGTGAATAGGGAAATATACTTTGCTTCTTAATACTATGTTTTTCTTCTCAGCTTTATAACTTATGTATACTTTAGCTGCTGCTAAAATTTTTATTTTGCTGGTGGGAGGACTTTCTTAAAATCCTAAATAGTCTCTTTACACATAAACAGACAAATAGTCTCTCTTGCTTCTTATACCCATAACTTTTTGAATTAGTGAAAATGCATCAGATGTGATATGATATTGTACCAATAAATTGCTTATTTTTGTTTTACTTTATTTTTATTTTGTTAATTTTATTTTTTTCTTATTTTGTAATCATTTGCCCTCCCCTTGTAAAACCACAAAGGTCAAAGAAATGAAGTTATTTTTTTTTAAAAAGTTTAATTCGATATCTGGTCACATCTCCCTTTCTTAAGCAATATCTTTGATTTGCTATCAAACAACATCCTTTAATTAAAGGTTCTAGAAATAGGAAATTATTCAGTAGCTTTCTTTATGACTTGGCAGGGAAAGTTATCATCTTTCTTTATCAAGCATATATGAAAGTATGTACATATTTTAAAATCAAAGGAAGTTTAAAGGATATATCTATCACCTTTCACTATATTTTGATGCCTGTAAAAGTAACCATTTATTTACTACAAATTCTGCTTTTGTACTTCCATTAAAGTTTTGATTTTAGACTGGTAAAGACCTTTATGTTAGAAAGTCCTTCTAAAATATTCCTGACTGATCATATAGTCTTCAAAAAATTTTTAAAATTTTTAACCCATATGACTGCCTGGCCAAACAGGGCAGATTAAATAGGGAGCTATGATTAGAATCACCAGCCTTTCATCTTTCACGCCTTTGATGGTAGTGCTAATCTCTATGCTCTTTTTGAACATTTTAGGAGATGTGCTACTTGTCATTTCCGCAGACAGCCTGTACCACTGCTGGATCTGTAATTACGAGAAAGTGCTTTCTTACTTTGATCCACAAGAGATTTTTACCTAGTGGATCCACTCTTCATTTTTGGAGCACTAAAACTGAATTTTAAAATTTTTATCTAATTATTAATTTAGCTTCCACTCTTTGTAAATTCATTGTGCAGTAAAAACACCTTTCATTTTATTGAAGGAAATTTTGACTTCTTTTTGATATATCATTATTTTTCTCTTCATTTGTTTCTTCTAGTAGTCTGTCTTGAGATCCCAGTTCTACATACTTTTTCTTACCCTTTTCTGCCACATCTGGTATTGTTTGAAGTTCTGTCTTCACCCGGAACTTTCTCTATCATATTAATAACGACTTAGGCAACTAGCTCTGCTTATCAAGCAAAAACACTGGAAAAAAATCAAGTTTCTGTGACCCTTTCCCAAGAAAGCACACAAGCTTGATGACTGAATATGCACAGCAGAATTTACTGCCTGTTACCTTTCTGTATACTGCCAGGGTTTGGTGCTGGTATTGTGGGTAGGGTGCTTTCGTTTAAGAAATCATACAAAATTATAAAATGCTAAAATTTCCCTTTTTTGTGTGTATTGAAGTTCCCTAATGATTAACCTAAAATAGACTTTCTGAATGCAAGAAACTATCTAGTCACCTAATTTGTTGCTGTGCTAGCATATATATGTGTGTGTGTGTGTGTGTGTGTGCTTACATATGTATATGTATGTTTACACATACATATACACGTGGCATTTAATATTTTAAAGGCCTTAGGGAACCTGAATATATCTGAAAATATAAAAAAGTGTGCTTAAAAGTTTTCTCTTCATTAGGCCTATTTGAGGACTTTCCTAAAGTTCATTGTTTTTCTTTTACTTTATGGTTCTAGGATGAAGAACCATATTTACGAAGTCCATATTAATTTGACTTAAACTTAGTGTTTAGCTTATTACGATGCCTAGATACATTTCCATGGGTTTAGAGCATGTGTTTCCCTATGATTTTATTTTTGAAATTTATTTTTTAAAAACCTTACATTTAAAAACTTAATTTTGTTTTGCTAATCCACCTTTTCATTATAACATTTTAATGTTTATTGATTTGACTTTCTCCTGATCTATTCAAATAAGCATTAGTAAATTTAAACACAAAGGCAAAATAGGACTAAATGGCAGCTAAACTGCAAAGCATGAGTGAGAGAAAGAAATGCTTTAGATCGATGGTATAAAGACTGAGTCAGTAACTAAAAAATAATATAAAAAGTTATGTGAGACTTAAATTTAAATATATTTTTCCTGCATTTAAGGAGAGACTCCTGGGGTATAATTATTTTTCAGGTTGCCTTAATGAAATCATTTAATCCTTCCCCAGAGTGTATAATTCTATTTATAGGAACACATAGCATATTTTTATTGTTCATGTTTATATCCCATTACTTTGATAGAATTTTTAAATAAAAATTATTGTACTGATAAAAGTATCATTCTAATTTGGAAAAATATTTTCAGAGCTGGCTTTCTAATCTATCATAAATGATAGATGAAAAGACTTTTGGAATTACTGATTTTCTAAAATAAATTTTTTAATATATATATACACACACTAGATTTTAATATATAATTAAGCATATTCTTAAGAAAAGGGTGTTTACATAAGAACTTAAATGTACTTTTTTCTCTCTATAAATTTTACTTTAAGTCTTTGCTGCAGTTAAAATTGTTTAGGCTATTACCTTTTGTTTCCTTGGTGTCTTTTCAGATTTAGACATAGTAGATTTTTCAACTACCTTTTTTTGTTTCACCATTTTTCTTCCTCTCATTACTTTTCATCTGGTCTTCAGATTCTAATCCCAGCCTTCCTCTTCTGATTTTTGACCTCTGGACTTCTGTAGTTAGCACATTTATTCACAATATGGATTTATTAGCAAACTTTATTCTGTAACCTTTGTATTTTCTAACCATTGAGTAATGGTATGTTTTTGCAAAATTTCTCTTTCAAGGTTATGTGCAAACACAGAGCTCTCCTTTTGCTCGGGGAAATATATTTTGTGAGCCTCCAACTGAACTTCAGATTAAACAGCAAGAATTATACAAGAATTTTCTTCGTTTTCAGGTGAAGTGCTTATTTTATCATAGTTTGAAAGTTTTGTTAGAATTGTAATAAATTAAACTTGCAAAGATTTTATTCATAGGATAAAGAATAAATTCTAAAATACCTCCACAGTTATTTAAGATATCTCATTTACATCAGATATAGGTAGTATAAAATGATATTATTTCATTTATATCTGAAAAAGGAATATGGAGACATGTTAGGCATGCCAGTTGTCTTACTCTTTTCTAAACTTCATTAAATCATTAATTGTTAAAGAATGCTGACATACCTAAAACTGACTTAATAAAATATTCACTTAGTAGGCATAGAATGAATATTTCTAGATGCTTGTGTTAGTAGAAAATCAATAATTTTTTTCCAAATGATATATTCTTGGCTCAGTATAGTTTGTAAATGATTAAAAATCAGATATAATCACATTTTGCAATTATTTACCTCATTTATGTATATAAGCAAATAGCATTTAAAAATAGTAAAAATGCCCAAAGGAAGACACTTGAGTATCAAGGGTTTATTAAGCAAACAGAATTATTGAATACCCATACTATGTCTGCTCCTGTGTTGAATACTAGGGGTGGAGCCTGAGGTGAAAGATAAAATTTGATAAAATATTTGCAGGACCCGTGAAGCACCTTTGTATTATACAGTTTGAAAACAACTTACCTAGATGATAGCTTTCCTCTTTTCTCTTGAACTGCTGTGTAGCATTTTTGTTGGAATGGCATTTCTGTGGATTTCTTAGGTGTGTAATCCATTTATGATTGTGACCCTTAATGGAGAAGTGACTTTGTGATTGTGATTTTTTTTTTTTTTTTTGGTGGAATAGGAAGAAGGGGGAACTGAGTGTTAAATGTGAGGTTTTGTTGTATAGATCATAATTGAGCTTTTGTCTGGGTATACTGTACTTGAAGAAGTGATTATGTTTACCCTGTTAGTACTAAATATTAGGATTGTGCATATTTAATAATGTTGTTTGAAAAAAAGTGTTGGAAGTAGCCCTCACATGTAAAATCATAGGACATGTAAGAAGAGTAAAGGTTTTAGAGCTGAAAAGATTGATAACACTGGATATAACAACCTTGAAACTAGACGAAATGTAGACAAGAACAATGAAAATAATATGAATAGCCATAACCATTTTATTTAAAAGTAACTAAAATCTATTGATAACCTTAAAACCAGCATCCTGAATTCCCAATACCTTTGCTGCCATTCTTCTCTGCCTCATTCATGGAGGATGTAAACTATATCTCAGGGTCCTTTTCCTTTCAGATCTTAGACTTTGCCTTAGAATATTTCTCCAGAGTACTCAGCACTTTAGGCCCCAGGTGACATTCAAGATGAAACTTAATTATGAATCCTCGTGGCTAAGATACTTGTTTACCTTACCACTTGCCAGTAGATAGGAAAGAAGAAAGGGCATTCTGGGGAAGGGGTTCTTGCATAAGGAATGATTAAATGCTAAAATACTACACTGTTGTTTCAGGATACTAATCAAGCCAAGGAACTTTGAGACATAATAATAATGATCATTATAAAGTAATATAATCATGAGTTATTTACTGGATATGTGTAAACAGGAGGAGTTTTTATTTTTTTACATACATTGTTTCACTTCAGTTCTTTAAGCCTCCTTGGAGAGGGAGACATTAATAACTCTTTCTACCAGATGACAAAACTGAGTAAGAATGTCTCCTTAAAGTCACTCAGTGAGTAAGTATTTGGTAGAGCTGGAATTTTACTCAAATCTCAATATTACATCATGTAGCCTTCCTAATAAAATATAGGAAGCTGGAGAATTTATGAACTTAAAAAGAGGGTATCAATGTTGAATTCATAGTATACAAGAAAATATTACATGGTATTCTAACTTTCATTAGTTTTTCAAAGTAATAACTGGGTTTAATTATTTAGATTGAGGAAAAGAAACAAAGAGAGGAAGCAGAGCGGGAGAGACTGAGAATTGCAGAAGAAAAAGAAGAAAAACGGCTTGCAGAACAGAGAGCACGAATCCAGCAAGAGTATGAAGAGGAACAGGAAAAGAAAAGGGAGAAAGAGGAGGAGGTGCATTTTTCCCTACTTTCTTTTACTACTTAACCTGGAAGTGAAATCTTTATTTTGACTTGGAAAGGTATTACAGAGGAGAACAGTCCTAGAGTACATTTAGAAAATACCAGAGCAATATCCATTTATTGGATACTATTTTATTAAAGTGGAAGACTAAGAAAAGGGATAAATGATGACTTTTTTAAGCCAAAAATTAGTTTAGGCTGACCAGGATGTTATAAAAAGATGACTAATGCTTTATTATTAAATAGCTTCTTTTTGTTAAAGACCACTGTATCATCTGTATCTTTAATTTTATCTCTTTATTTCAGACAAATAAGACAGCAGATATTTGAATGGACTATAGAATGTGTGTATGGAGTGTGTATTTTTCTCTTTATTTTAAAGCAAAGGCTAAAAAATGAAGAGCTTATTCGATTAGCTGAGGAAAGACGAAAAGAAGCAGAAAGAAAGAAGAAAGAAGAGGAAGAAAAACATAATCTGCAGCTTCAGCACTACTATGCACGAGAAAATATAATCGGGGAAGAAACAAAGGTAATTTTCAGACAAAAGTGTCAGTTAAACCTGTAGTTTACACCACTTTCACTGTGGCCTTGTTAGCAAAAGCAAAAGAGTGGAGGAGATGCTTTTGTCCCTCCCTTCCATCTTGCTACTTCATCTGGATGCAGCACACCGAACTTCCTGTATAGATCATGTCACTGTGCTTTGCTGCCCTTTTCCTCCCAGTGAATGTGAAGGGTTTACTTACCTTAGTCATTCTTAATCTTGTTCCCATGGTCTATGGAGTAGCACCTGGCCAGCTATTCATGATAAGAGTAATACAGAAATGGAAAGTAAGTGGAAACTTTTGTAGCAATTTGTCAAAGTAATTATATGTCTGTTGGATCTGATAAAAAAGTTGGACTTGAATTGTGTAATGTCTTTTTAAAAATTTTCATGTATTTAGTAAGTCATTTTTACTGTTCTATACTTTTATCCTTGATGGATTGGAAATTAAAAAAGAAACTGGTGGCTCACAGTGGACTGGTTTGAAGTCCATATCTGAGCCACGTTGATACTCACTGTTAGGTGTGTGGTGGATCAAAGTTTTCAGACAGAGGTTTTCTCTCTAGGAAGCCACTTATGAAGCTCCAGTTTACACCCTTGCTCATATTTCAAAGCTATATATATATATATATTTTTTTTTTTAAAGATTTTATTTATTTGACAGAGAGAGAGACAGCCAGCGAGAGAGGGTACACAAGCAGGGGAAGTAGGAGAGGAAGAAGCAGGCTCATAGCGGAGGAGCCTGATGTGGGGCTCGATCCCATAACGCCGGGATCATGCCCTGAGCCGAAGGCAGACGCTTAACCACTGTGCCACCCAGGCGCCCCTCAAAGCTATATTTTAAATTTTATATGCATAAGTATCACTGGGGATTTGTTAAAAATGCATCTTCAAGTCTTACCTATAAAGTGTCTGATTTTAATAAGTCTGAGGTAGTCCAGGAATCTACATTTTACAACCATTCTTAGGGGTTCAGATGTAGTTGGCCTGTGGACCACACTTTGAAAAACTCTGTATGTGCTATAGGTTTAGCCCAATTTAATTTAAGAAAATGATTTTCAGAAATTTAGATTATTTCTCCTAAGCAGCATTCACAAAAAGACTACTTTTAACCAGTGGGCTCTTCTGTATTTATGATGTGGTTTGGTACACTATTCAGTGTGTAACCTATTATAGACAATGTGAGCCATTTTTGATGGGTTCAGATAAACTATTTGATTTCTCACCCCAGGATATTATGGTGATAGAACTAAGTGTTTGCAGTTAGAATCTGCTGAAACATTTTTTAAAAGAGAATTTATAAGTAGCACCTGTGTTTTTTGTTTTATTTATTTGCAGTGTTCTAGTAATGTTAGGCAATACCCTTCATTCTTAAAGTTGGATATATATTTGTTCTGCCTTTTAAAATATTATTCAAATGTCATTCATTTTTTAAATTAATAGCATTAATATTTTTAGAGCCATGTTAGTCTTATAGCAAAATTGAGTGGAAAACACAGAGAATATTTTCTTGTAAAATTATTTAAAAATGAAAGATAATTGTTAGTTTTCCACAATTGTGTTTCTGCCAATTTGTTATGTTTAAGAGAAAATGCTTTCCTTAGGAATATACAGTTTTATGACTGTTCTAGTTCAGTTGTAAAGTACCAGAGTTTTAAACCAGCTTTGTTCCATTTAATGTATTTTTCTCTCAGTGATGAAGTTATCATTGCTGGCGTAACTTTTCTTTTATTTATATATGCCTGATAATATATTTTTGTCCATTTTCTTAGTTTTTACTTTGCGTCACCATTTGTTTTTTATTTAGCTTATATATTTGGTTTGTTGAATTTGGTTTTATGGGTTTTTTTTAACTCAGTTTTTTATCTGATCGGAGAATTATGATCTTTTGAACAGTGATACCTAAATCCATCTATTTTTATCGTACCCAATATATTTGATCATGTTAATTGAATTTCTGACTTTTTTGTTTGTTTATGCTTCCTTGATAGTTGTTTTCTCACTACGTGAAGTATGCTTTGTTTGCTTCATCCTCTGTGGTCCTTTAGAAGGTTTAGTTTGTCTTTATAAATCTGCTTGTGGTCATCTAGGGGTTTTAAAAGAAAAGATTTTCTCATATATTTCTAATTTTGTCAAAGTCACCAGTGAAAGTAATATTTGATTTTGTACCATGCAAAATGAACAATTTAATATCCATACATATACTCTGGTCTAGGTGTGTGTGTTGTGTTTTTTAACCAGATAATTATTATTGCATTTTGTTGGGAATTTTTATGTTTTTTGCATTTTGATTTTAATGTGATGTTGGAAACTGTTAACTTTATCACACTGTAAACTGAAACCCTCTTTTATGTCTTATGGAGACAGAATGCTATTGTGATCTGGAAAATTCCCTCATCATGATGCTCTTGGTGATAAGGGATCTAGGTTTTAGAGGTTGATTTATATTATTTTCCAGAGATGAATTTTTGCTTTTTGTTTTGTCCTATTTCTTTTTGTTATTAAGACAAGTGTTTACCTTAGGTCTATTTTTTGTTTTTGTTGTTTTCCTAATATTTGGTATGCTGTTGCTTTACTTAAGTTTGTTGAAATTTTTTGTCCTGAGAGTCCTTTGGTTTTTAATAAACATAAATTGATTTTGATATTGTTATCATAACTGATGTTTTTGATCTTACATAATTGAATTTCTGACTTTTTTTTGGTAAAAAGTATTTTACTAAATAAAAGCAAAAGCATTTTGAACTTCCTAAATGGTCTTGTTAACTATTAGGGGTGTTTGTGCACACAGGTGCATATATATGTATACATACACATATGTGTGTGTGTATATATACATATGTGTTTATATTGTATGTGTTTGCATGTGTATATATACACATACATATATATGTATAATTTTTCCCCCAGCGCTTGAGACAGCCTTCTCCTGTAGTTCCTGCTCTTCAGAACAAAATTGCAAGTAGACTTCAAAGACCTCCTTCAGTTGACAGCATTATAAGTTCCTTTATTCAGGTATATACTTTTTCTTTTGATTTGTTAATCTTAGCTAAGTTATTTTAGGTGAATTTAGGGAATTGAGTGAGTTTTTTTTATTCATCATATTTAGCTGTTTACATTTTTTCAGATCTGAAATATAGATAATGTTTGAATTTATTTGTTGCATCAGCTGTAACTGATAATACTTGGTGCCATGAAGTGTAAATTCTTTTGACAGATTATAATTAAGCAAATGGTTTGTATCCAGCCCTCTCAAGAAGGCCTTTTCTTTGATAATATATTGTCTGGCTAGCTATATTTATGCTAATGAAGTCCCTTATGCTTTAGACTGAGCTATGATCAAAAGAATGCTGGGGAAATGTTCCAGAAGTGTTGATCCTTGAGTTGACTCGTGAAGAATAAGTAGGAATTTTCAGTAAAGAGGAGGAGGAGATGTGCAAAATCATGGAAGGAAGTGTAATCCGTATGGCACACATGGAGAAGAATACAACATGATTTGCTCTGGCCTCATAATGCCTGACCAGGGTGACAAAAGAGGTGGAGGTCAAGACATAAGTAGGATGTTGTATGGAGTTTGACTTTATTCCCATAGAAGAGTAGATACCAAATGAACCAATTACCAGAATAGACAAAGCAAATGTTAGAACATTGTCCTGAATCCCACCCTCTGAGATTCCGATTTAGTAGGTCTGTGGTAGATAATGAACGGGGATGCTTTGTAATACTTTCAGTAGGAGAATGACATGTTATAAGTTGGAGAATGGCCCTATTTGTCTTAAATAATGTTCTCAGGCACTGGTGTGGAGATGTATTTTAGAAGCTGGTAAGACCATAAACATGGAGAGAAGTTACAGTGGTTTTTGGAGAAGTGCATTTGTGAGACTTTCAGGACTTAAAGGCAGTGACATTAAGAACTGAGAATGGGTGACAAATTCAAGACCTACTCAAGAGACACAAATAATGGCATTTACAGACTGTGTGTGTGGGGTGTAGGCATCAGTGACAACTTTCCAGTTTCTTATGAGATTTATATAGAGTGGGTGGTTGAAAATATGGGTTGTGGGTAAAGAAGGAGCTCTGGACTGGTTTTGTAGATTTGGAAGCCATTAACATTGTTCCTCGTCAGATTAATACAATTGTCTAGGAATAGTTTGGGGGAAGAAAGGAGGGCTGAGGATGGAACACCAGGGAATTAAATATTTAAGAAACAGAGAAAGGAAATAGAGACAGAGAAAGTGACAGAGAATGGCTATATCAGTTGGTACTGGCCAAGTAAAACAAGGGTGTAAAATGCCCATTGAATGTGTCACTTGGGGATCACCTGGTTACTTTGGTGAGAGCTGTGTTAGTGGAGTGATAGGGTATGGAAGCAAAGGCAGTAGCTGTGTGGTGAGGAGGGAATAGGCATGAGGAAGTAGACACCGTGTTGTACCTATTCTTCTTGAAAGGATGGCTGTAGAGGGAAGTAGAGAAGGGACAGTAGATAGTGATGGAGGAGATAAGAATTTTTTTTAAGAAGGAAGGGTTTTTGTTTTTTGCTTTTTGCTTTTTTTTTAAGATTTTATTTATTTGAGAGAGAGCACAACACGGGGAGGGTCAGAGGGAGAAGCAGACTCCCCCCTGAGCAGGAAGCCTGATGCGGGACTCGATCCTGGGACTCCAGGATCATGACCTGAACCGAAGGCAGCCACTTAACCAACCGAGCCACCCAGGTGCCCCAAGAAGGAAGAGATTTTTAAGCATAAGCTGAGAAAAGAGTGATGGGAGGAGGTGGGAGTCACTTAACAGGTGCAGAGAACAGGTGATGGGATTGTCTTTGTCTTCCCATTGTGATGGGAAGGAAAAATACATGTAGGTAAGTATATAGGTAGGACAGTGGAAAATCTGGTTTCTTTTACATATAGTTACTTCATAAAATTATTCTTTTCAAGCTTCTGAGTAGGGAAGACATACTGAGTATATCTTTGTTATGATTGTTAAACAGGAAAATTCCATATCCAGGGCACAGTCTCCTCCGGTACCTGCCAGGCGAAACCAGCTCCGTGCAGAAGGTAGAGTTAATTATTAAGTCTGTAACCTGTAATACTTCCCTTTTAAGCTTTTTATTTTGAAATAATTATAGACTCACAGAATGTTGCATAAGAGCATAGTGAAGTCCTGCGTACCCTTCCTGCAGCTTCCCTCAGTGGTACTATCTTATATAAAACAATAACCAGGAAATTGACATCGGTATGTTCTATGGACCTCCATCAGGTCTCACAATTTTAACACAAAGTAATTGATATGTGTTTGTGTGTGGTTCTGTGCATTTGTATTATGTATAATTTGTGCGACTACTGCACAATCAAGGTATAGCATTGTGGTATCAGGGGCGCCTGGGTGCCTCAGTGGTGAAGTGTCTGCCTTTGGCTCAGGTCATGATCCCGGGGTCCTGGGATCAAGCCCCACATCAGGCTCCTTGCTCAGTGGCAAGTCTGCTTCTCCTTCACACTCTGCCACCTCCCCTGCTCATGTTCTTTCTATTAAATAAATAAAATCTTTAAAAAAAAAAAACAAACCGTGGCATCACCACAAAGGAACTCTCTTGTGCTGCCTCTTTATAGTTGTACTCTTCCCACCCCAAGAATATTTTTTAAGTCTGGTAGTTCCTGTATCTTATTGATATTCATAAATACGATCTGTATTTATAAAACATTAAAAATAACTCATAAAAATGTGTCTCTGAGCATTTTAGTTTTGTGATAAGTCAGGTTGTGTTTTGAATGTTTAATCTTCTGTTCTTATACCTGTCTTATCTTTTACTTATTAATGTGGATTTGAAGAGGAGAAAAAAAATGTAATTATGGAGTTATCAGAAATGAGAAAACAGCTTCGTAGTGAAGAACGGCGTCTACAAGGGCGGTTGCTACACATGGACAGTGATGATGAAATTCATATAAGGCAAGTTTCAACTTGCGTTTTTTGTTTGTTTTATTGTTCTTGTGTTCAGGAAAAGGAATTATACGTGAATCAGAACCTATCCAGTAATTCTACAGTTTTGAAACAGGATTAATGAGTCTTTATTGTAAAATCACATTTATTAGAATGGATAGTTAGAAAAGTTTTGAGAAAAGTTTTTAACAGATTGTTGGTGAAATTGTAATATTGAAATATATTTTCCCCCAAAAGAAATATAGTTAAATAATTATATCCTAGTGGCGGGACTCAGTGCAACTAATGCAAAGTAGTATATGATTTATTAAGTCTGTTTGTGTTTGTAGTATGTGGTAGGTTTTCTTTTTCTTTCCTTCTTTCTTTTCTTTTTTGGCAAAGTGGCTTTTTCTTTAACCAATATGCTTTTACTCTTTAAATTTTTTTTCATTTAAATTCAGTTAATTAGCATACAATGTATTATTAGTTTCAGAAGTAGAGGTCAGTGATTCATTAGTTTTATATAATACCAAGTGCTCATTACATCATGTGCTCTCCTTAATGTCCATCACTCAGTTACCCAGCCCCCCTCCCCTCCAGCAATCCTCATTTTTTTCCGAGTCTTCTGGTTTCTCTCCCTCTCTGATTTTGTCTTATTTTTTCCTGTCTTCCCCTATGATCTTCTGTTTTGTTTCTTGAATTCACATATGAGTGAGATATCATGATAATTGTCTTTCTCTGATTGACTTATTTTGCCTAGCATAATGCCTTCCTGTTCTATCCACGTTGTTGCAAATGGCAAGATTTCATTTTTTTTTTGATGATTGAATAATCCATTATATATGTATATCACATCTTCTTTATCAAATGCCTTTTCTGCATCTAGTGAGAGGATTATATGATTGTTGTCCTTTCCTTACGGATGTTGAACCACTGTTACAGCCCAGGAATAAAGACCACTTGGTCATGGTGAATAATCCTTTTACTATACCTTTGGATCCTATCAGCTAGTATCTTGGTGAGAATTTTGGCATCCATGTTCATCAGGGATATTGGTCTGTAATTCTCCTTTTTGGTGGGTTCTTTGTTTGCTTTTGGAATCAAGGTGATGCTGGCCTAACAGAACGACTTTGGAAGTTTTCCGTCCATTTCTATTTTTGGAAACGGCTTCAGAAGATTAGGTATTAGTTCTTTTTTAAATGTTTGGTAGAATTCTCCTGGGAAACCATCTGGCCCTGGACTCTTTTGTTTGTTGGGAGATTTTTGATTCCTGCTTCAGTTTCCTTGCTGGTTATGGGTCTGTTCAGGTTTTCTATTTCTTCCTGGTTCAGTTTTGATAGTTCATATGTCTCTAGGAATGCATCCATTTCTTCTAGATTGCTTCATATTGCTTCATCCATTTCTTCTAGATATGCTTCATGGCATATAGTTGCTCATAATACGTTCTTATAATTGTATTTCTTTGGTGTTGGTCATGAGTTCTTTCATTCATGATTTAATTTATTTGGGTCCTTTCTCTTCTCTTTTTGATAAAAGGGGTTTATCAATGTTATTAATTCTGTCAAAGAACCGGCTCCTAGTTTCGTTGATCTGTTCGACTGTTGTTTTGGTTTCTAGTTCATTGATTTCTGCTCTAATCTTTATTAATTCTCTTCTCCTCGTGGGTTTAGGCTTTATTTGCTGTTCTTTCTCCAGCTCCTTTAGGTGTAAGGTTAGGTTGTGTATTTGAGACCTTTCTGGTTTCTTGTGAAAGGCTTGTATTGCTATATACTTCCCTTGTAAGACCATTTTTGCTACATCCCAAAGATATTGAACAGTTGTATTTTCATTTTCATTTGTTTCCATGAATTTTTAAAATTCTTCTTTAATTTCCTGGTTGACCCATTCATTCTTGAGTAGGATGCTCTTTAGCCTCCATATCTTTGAGTTCTTTCCAACTTTCCTTTTGTGATTGAGTTCCAGTTTCAAAGCATTATGGTCCGAAAATATGCAGGGAATGTCCCAAACTTTTGGTACCAGTTGAGACCTGATTTGAGACCTAGGATGTGATTTGTTCTGGAGAATGTTCCATGTGCACTGGAGAAGAATGTGTATTCTGTTGCTTTAGGATGGAATGCTCAGAATGTATCTGTGAAGTCCATGTGGTCCAGTGTGTCTTTCAGAGCCCTTGTTTTCTTGTAGATCATCTGCTTAGATGATCTGTCCATTGCAGTGAGTGGGGTGTTAACGTCCCCTACTCTTATGTAGTATTATCAGTGTGTTTCTTTGATTTAGTTATTGATTGCCTTATATATTTGGCTGCTCCCATGTTAGAGACATAAATATTTACACCTATTAGATCTTGTTGGATAGACCCTTTAATTATGATACAGTGTCGTTCCTCATCTCTTATTACAGTCTTTGGTTTAAAATCTAATTTGTGTGATAATAAGAATTGCCACCCCAGCTTTCTTTTGCTGTCCATTAGCATGATAAATGGTTTTCCATCCCCTCACTTTCAACGTGGAGGTGTCTTTGGGTCTAAAATGAGTCTCCTGCAGACAGTAAATGGATGGGTCTTGCTTTTCTATCCAGTCTGATACCCTGTCTTTTGATTGGGGCCTATAGCCCATTTATAAGCAGAGTAACTATTGAAAGATATGGATTTAGTGCCCGTTTCTGTATATATTGTCTCTGTTCCTTTCTGGCCTGTGTTACTTTTGGGCTCTCTCTTCGTTTAAAGGATCTCCTTTAATATTTCTTCCAGGGCTGGTTTAGTGATCACAAATTCATTTAGTTTCTGTTTGACCTGGAAGCTTTTTATCTCTCCTTCTATTTTGAATGACAGCCTTGCTGGATAAAGTATTTTTGGCTGCATATTTTTCTCTTTTAGCACCCGGAATATATCATGGCAGTCCTTTCTGGCCTGCCAGGTTTCTGTGGGTAGGTCTCCTGCCAGTCTAACATTTTTACCCTTGTAGGTTATGGACCTCTTGTCCTGAGCTCCTCTTAGAATTTTCTCTTTGTCTCTGACATTTGCAAGTTTCACTATTATATGTATGTCGAGGTGTAGACCTATTTTTACTGATTTTTGAGGGGGGTTCTCTGTGCCTCCTGACTTGAATGCCTGTTTCCTTCCCTACGTGAGGGAAGTTCTCCACTATAATTTGCTCCAACATACCTTCTGCCCTCCCTTTCCTCTTCTGGGATCCCAATTATTCTAATATTGTTTTGGTTTACGGTATCACTTATCTCTTGAATTCTCCTCTCGATATCCAGATGTTGTTTATCTTTCTCTTTCTCAGCTTCTTTATTCTCCATCATTTTGTCTTCTATATGACTAATTCTCTCTTCTGCTTCATTTATCCTAGCAGTTAGGGCCTCCATGTTTTTTTATTAGTCTCATTAATAGCCTTTTTAATTTTGACTTGATTAGATTTTAGTTCTTTTATTTCTCCAGGATAGGCTTTCCTAGTGTCTTCTATGCTTTTCATAAGCCCAGCTAGTATCTTTATAATTCTTATTTTGAACTCTAGTTTCAATATTTTACTCATGTCCATACTGATTAGGTCTCTGTCATTACTGCCTCTTGTTTTTTTCTTTTTTTTGATGAGTTTTTTCATCTTGTTATTCTGTCAGAGAAGAATAGATGAACAAAAGAGCAAAGTACTAAAATGGCAACGAAAGGGGCACCTGGGTGGCTCAGTCATTAAGCATCTGCCTTCGGCTCAGGGTGTGATCCCAGGTCCCATGGGGCTCCATGCTCCGCTGGAAGCCTGCTCCTTCCTCTCCCACTTCCCCTGCTTGTGTTCCCTCTCTCACTGGCTGTCTCTATCTCTGTCAAATAAATAAATAAAATCTTAAAAAATAAATAAATAAAACGGCAACAATGACCCCAGAGAAATATACACTAAACGAATCAGAAGAGATGTTAAACCAGAAAAAATAAAAATAAAAGAGAGTGTGGAGAGGAGTTAAGATGGTGGAGCAGTAGGGGTCCCCTTTTTCAGCTGGTCCCCTGAGTCGAGCTGGATAGGTACCAGACCATCCTGAACACCCACGGAATCAGCCTGAGATGTAGGAAGATACACCTGGATTTATACAAATGAACATTCCCAGGACTGAGTATTGAGGTACGAAGCGGGGAGCCGTGAAACCATGCACAGATATTGGAAGATAAACGGAAGGGGGAGGGAGCCGATGCGCTTGGGCGCCGGGAAGCGGTAGCCACCTGCACTGGGGAGCAGGCGGACTCGCGGACCAGCACCCACGAGAGAGCAGACTGAGACGTGAGCCTGGGAACGCACGCGACCAGTCTGAAAACCGGAGCCCTAGAGTGCGCGAGAACCACACTGAAACGGAGCTCTGGAGCGCGCGCGGGGGCGGCTGGCGGTGTTAGAAACACAAAGGACAGAGATGTGCCGGCCCTGGAAGTGAGGGCTGGGACGCCGGCTGTGGGGCACACAACCCGGGATGCTGCAGGGTTTTTAGCAGCACCAACAGAAACAGAGTTAAAGAGGCCAGAAGAGCTCAGTGGAGAGAGGACTGCAATCTCTCTGTTCTGAGACAGAGGCTGGGATTTGACCACTGCTGCTCTGACTCTCAGAAGAGTCATAGCAAACTGCCAGGGAAAGCCGGCCAGAGAACAAAAGCCTGGAAATACTGGCTCACAGTGTGCCCATCCCCATCCCCCCTCGCATGGGACAGGGAGACTCTACCCAAACAGGGTTGCCTGAGTATCAGCGTGGCAGGCCCCGCCCCCAGAAGGCAGGCTGAAAAATCAAGAAGCCCACATCCCTAAGGTCCCTATAAAACAAGAGCACACTGCCTGAGTCCTGGTCAATAATTTGGGCTCTGGACAACCCCTTAACCTCTCCTCATCAGAATGACGAGGAAGAGAAATCCCCCCCAGCAAAGAAAAGATAATGAGTCTGTAGCCTCTGCCACAGAACTGATGGATATGGATATAACCAAATTATCAGAAATGGAGTTCAGAGTAACAATGGTCAAGATGATGTGTAGACTTGAAAAAAATATTAATGAGAATATAGAATCTCTAAGGGTGGAAATGAGAGCAAATTTGGCAGACATTAAAAATGCTATGAATCAAATGCAGTCAAAACTAGATGATCTGACAGGCAGGGTAAATGAGGCAGGAGAACGAATTAGTGAATTGGAGGATGGGATGGTAGAAGAGAAAGCTAAAACAGAAACCTGGCTCAAAAAAATCCAATCTCAAGAATGTAGGTTACAGGAGATTACTGACTCAGTGAAATGCTCCAATGTCAGAATCATCGGCATCCCCGAGGGGGTGGAAAAAGAGAAAGGTTTAGAAGAGATATTTGAACAAATTGTAGCTGAAAACTTCCCTAATCTAGCAAAGGAAACAAGCATTCGTGTCCAAGAGGCAGAGAGGACCCCTCCCAAGATCAACCGCGACAAATCTACACCACATCACGTCATAGTGCAATTCGCAAATATTAGATCCAAGGATACAGTATTGAAAGCGGCCAGGGCAAAGAAAGTTCTCACGTACAAAGGCAAAAATATTAGGATTACATCAGACCTGTCTACACAGACCTGGAATGAGAGAAAGGGTTGGGGGAGCATTTTTAAAGCTCTTTCAGAGAAAAACATTCAGCCAAGGATCCTTTATCCAGCAAGGCTGTCATTCAGAATTGATGGAGAGATAAGGACCTTCCAGAATCGCCAGTCACTGACCAATTTCGTAACCATGAAACCAGCCCTACAGGAGATATTAAGGGGGTTCTATAAAAGTAAAAAGGCCCCAAGAGTGATACAGAACAGAAATTTATAATCTATAGAAACAAAGATTTTACAGGCAACATGACATCATTAAAATCATCTCTCTCAATAATCACTCTTAATGTGAATGGCCTAAATGCTCCCATAAATGACACAGAGTTGCAGATTGGATAAAAAGTCATGACCCATCCATTTGCTGTCTACAAGAGACTCATTTTGAACCTAAAGATACATCCAGACTGAAAGTGAAGGGATGGAAAACCATTTTTCATGCCAATGGACCTCAAAAGAACGCTGGGTTAGCAATTCTCATATCAGACAGATTAGATTTTAAACTAAAGACTATAGTTAGAGAAACAGAAGGGCACTATATTATTCTTAAAGAATGTATCCAACAAGTGGATATGACAATGATAAATATCTATGCCCCCAACAGGGGAGCAGCAAGATACACAAACCAGGTCTTAAACAGAATAAAAAGACATATAGATAAAAATACGTTAATAGTGGGGGACCTCAACACTCTGCTATCAGCAATAGACAGATCCCCTAAGCAGAATATCATCAAAGAAACAAGAGCTTTGAATGCCATACTAGACCAGATGGACCTCATAGATATATAGATATATAGATATATATATATAGATATATATAGAACACTACACCCCAGAACAAATGAATACTCATTCTTTTCGAATGCACATGGAACGTTCTCCAGAATAGATCATATGCTGGGTCACAAAACAGGTCTCAACCGATACCAAAAGACTGAGATTATTCCCTGCATATTCTCAGACCGCAATTCTTTGAAATTGGAACTCAATCACAAGGAAAAATTTGGAAGAAACTCAAACACTTGGAGACTAAGAACCATCCTGCTCAGGAATGATTCGATAAACCAGGAAATCAAAAATCAATTTAAACAATTTATGGAGACCAATGAGAATGAAAACACAACGGTCCAAAACCTATGGGACACTGCAAAGGCAGTCCTAAGGGGAAAATACATAGCCATCCAAGCCTCACTCAAAAGAATAGAAAGATCTAAAATGCAGTTTTTATATTCTCACCTCAGGAAGCTGGAATAGGAACAGATGAATAGGCCTAATCCATGCACGAGAAAGCAATTGATCAAGATGAGAGCAGAGATCAATGAATTAGAAACCAGGAGCACAGTAGAGTAGATCAACAGAACTAGAAGCTGGTTCTTTGAACGAATAAATAAAATTGACAAACCACTGGTAAGACTTATCCAGAAGAATAGAGAAAGGACCCAAATTAACAAAATTATGACTGAAAAGGGAGAGGTCACAACCAACACCAATGAAATAGGAAGGATCATTAGAAACTTCTATCAACAGCTTTATGCCAATAAATTAAATAATCTGGAAGAAATGGATGCCTTCCTGGAAACCTATAAACTACCAAGACTGAAACAGGAAGAAATTGATTTTTTAAACAGACCGATTAATTATGAAGAGATTGAAGCAGTTATCAAAAACCTCCCAAAAAACAAGACTCCAGGGCCTCATGGATTCCCCAGGGAATTCTTCCAAACATTCAAAGAAATGATACCTATTATCCTGAAGCTGTTTCAAAAAATAGAAACAAGGAAAACTACTAAACTCATTCTATGAGGCCAATATTACCTTGATCCCCAAACCAGGCAAAGACCCCATCATAAAGGAGAATTACAGACCGATATCCCTGATGAATATGGACGCCAAAATTCTCAACAAGATCCTAGCTAATAGGATCCAACAGCACATTAAAAGGATTATCCATGATGACCAAGTGGGATTCATCCCTGGGATGCGAGGGTGGTTCAACATTTGCAAATCGATCAGTGTGATAGATTATATCAACAAGAAAAGAGTCAAGAACCATATGATCCTCTCAATAGATGCAGAAAAAGCATCTGACAAAATACAACATCCTTTCCCGATTAAAACACTTCAGAGTGTAGGGATAGACGGTACATTCCTCAATCTCATAAAAATCATCTAAGAAAAGCTTACAGCAAATATCATTCTCAATGGGGAAAAGCTGGAAGCCTTTCCCTTAAGATCAGGAACACGACAAGGATGCCCACTCTTGCCACTATTATTCAACATAGTACTAGAAGTCCTTGCAACAGCAATCAGACAACAAAAAGGGATAAAAGGTATCCAAATCGGTAAAGAAGAAGTCAAACTGTCTCTCTTTGCAGATGACGTGATACTGTATATGGCAAACCCAAAAGTCTTCACCCCCAAACTACTAGAAGTTATAGAGCAATTCAATAATGTGGCGGGATACAAAATCAATGCTCAGAAATCAGTTGCCTTTCTATACACGAATGATACTGAAGAAAGAGAAATTAGGGAATCCATCCCATTTACAGTAGCACCAAAAATCATACGTTATCTTGGAATTAACTTAACCAGAGACATAAAGGATCTATATTCTAGAAACTACAAATCACTCTTGAAAGACATTGAGGAAGACACAAAAAGATGGAAAAGTATTCCATGCTCATGGATCGGAGGAATTAACATAGTTAAAATGTCCATGCTACCCAGAGCAATCTACACTTTCAATGCTATCCCGATCAAAATACCAATGACATTTTTCAAAGAATGGGAACAAACAGCCCTTAAATATGTGTAGAACCAGAAAAGGCCCCGAATCGCCAAGGAAGTGTTGAAAAGGAAAAACAAAGCTGGGGGCATCCCGTTGCCAGATTTCAAGCTATAAAGCTGCGACCACAAAGACAGCATGGTACTGGCACAAAAACAGACACATAGACCAATGGAACAGAATAGAGAACCCAGAAATGGACCCTCGGCTCTTTGGGCAACTCATCTTTGACAAAGCAGGAAAAAACATCCAGTGGAAAAAAGACAGTCTCTTCAATAAATGGTGCTGGGAAAATTGGACAGCTACATGCAAAAGAATGAAACTTGACCACTCTCTCACACCATACACAAAGATAAACTCCAAATGGATGAAAGTCCTTGATGTGAGACAGGAATCCATCAAAATCCTAGAGGAGAACATAGGCAGCAACCTCTACGACATCAGCCACAGCAACTTTTTTCATGACACATCTTCAAAGGCAAGAGAAACAAAAGAAAAAATGAACTTGTGAGGCTTCATCAAGATAAAAAGCTTTTGCACAGCCAAGGAAACAGTCAAAAAAACTAAGACGCAGTCCACGGAATGGGAGAATATATTTGCAAATGACACTACAGGTAAAAGACTGGTATCCAAGATCTACAAAGAACTTCTCAAACTCAATACACAAGAAACAAACAAGTCATAAAATGGGCAGAATATATGAACAGACACTTTCCCTATGAAGACATAGAAATGGCTAACAGACACATGAAAAAATGTTCAAAATCATTAGCCATCAGGGAAATTCGAATCAAAACCACACTCAGATACCACCCTACGCCAGTTAGAATGGCAAAAATTGACAAGGCAGGAAACAACAATTGTTGGAGAGTATGTGGAGAAAGGGGATCCTTCCTACATTGTTGGTGGGAATGCAAGTTGGTACAGCCACTCTGGAAAACAGTGTGGAGGTCCCTTAAAAAGTTAAAAATTGAGCTACCCTATGATCCAGCAATTGCACTACTGGGTATTTACCCCAAAGATACAGATATAGTGAAGAGAAGGGCCATATGCACCCCAATGTTCATAGCAGCACTGACCACAATAGCTAAATTGTGGAAGGAGCCGAGATGTCCTTCAACAGATGACTGGATTAAGAAGATGTGGTCCATATATACAATGGAATATTACTCAACTATTAAAAAGAACGATTTCTCAACATTTGCTGCAACATGGATGGCACTGGAGGAGATAATGCTAAGCGAAGTAAGTCAAGCAGAGAAAGACAATTATCATATGGTTTCACTCATTTATGGAACATAAGAAGTAGGAAGATCAGTAGGAGAAGAAAGGGAAGTAGTAAGGGTGGGTAAACAGAAGGGGGAATGAAGCATGAGAGACTATGGACTCTGGGAAACAAACAGGGCTTCAGAAGTGAGGGGGGTGGGGGAATGGGATAGGTCGGTGATGGGTATTAAGGAGGGCACGTATTGCATGGTGCACTGGGTGTTATACGCAAGTAATGAATCATGGAACTTTACATCAAAAACTAGGAATGTACTGGATGGTGACTAACATAATATAAAAAAATGTTATTATTTAAAAAAAAGGGAACAATACCAGCTCATAAAAAAAAAGAGAGAGAGAGAAAGAGAGTGAGAGAATATAATCAGACAGGTGACCAGAACAGAGCAATATACTGGATCCTGTGTGTATTTTCGTCTGTTTGTTAGAAAATAGATTCCAAAATTGTAAAGAAAGAAAAACTTTATACGTGCAAAAATAAAATTAGATACAATCAAGTATAGAATTTAACTGTAAAAATGAAAATTAAAAGACAAAAAAAAGTATAAACAGACAGGTGAACAGAACAGAGCAATACGCTATATCCTGAGTGTATTTTGGTCTGTTAGAAGAAACTGAATCCCATAATTGTAAAGAAAGAAAAACTTTTGTATATATACAAAAATAAAATTAAATACAATGAAAGGATAGAATGTAAGTGTAACCATGAAAATTATAAAAGATTTTTAAAAAGAGTTGATAAAAAAATAGGAAAGTGGTTGAACAGTGAAAGAGCAAAAACATCAAAATTGAAAGACTAAAGAATCATGGCAAAAACCCCAAAAGTCCTGTATACTGTTTTCCCCCAGCGCCAGAGATTTATTGTTCTCTGTGATCTGTAAACTTGGTCTTGGCTGGTTGTTCTTGGTGATCTTCTGGGGGAGGGGCCTGTTTCCAAGTGCCTTTGCCCCCGGCGGAAGTGCATCGCCCTTGCCAAGGGTCCAGCTAAGGGAGCTGCTCGGTTTTGCTCTGTGTGGTTTTGTTCCCTGAGGGCTTTCTGCGCAGCTTTAGAGGATGAGAATGGAAATGGCGGCCTCCCAGTCTCCTGTCCCGGAGCCAGAGCTCGCGAGGCCCACTCCTCAGTGTGCCCTCACAGAGAAGCAGTCAGTCACATCTGTCTCCCTGGTCTCCGTCTGCACTCTTGTGCTCACTCAGCCTGGACTGAGTGTTTCTGTCTCAGGCGCGGGACCGCAATTGGAATCTCCAAACCCAGCAGCTCGTCTGGCGCACACTTGCTTACAGGGGAGAAAGTGGGGTCAGTGCTGCCGCTTGCTGGGCCCCTGCTCGAAGTGCAGTCGCCAAACTGGCGGTCCGTGATGTAAGGCAACGCCATGCTGGGAGCCCCCCCCCCCCCCCCCCCCCCCCGGCTTTCTAATTGCAGCCTACTTCCCCACTCCAGGCCTGGGAGCTCTGCCACACCCAGGCGCCCCCGGTCTTTCTTTGACCCTGAGGATCCTGAGACCACTCTGTCCCACCTAGGTTTCTGCCACGTTTCACCACCTGAGCGAGCCCTTCAGGCAGGGCTGTCTCACTGGAGCCGCCTTCTAAAAGTTCAGCTTTTGTGCTTGGCTGCTGTTATGTTTCTGGTGTTGGCTTAGGTAGTCTCCCTCCTCCCTGCGATTTATCTTCGCATATATATAGAGCTTTGGATTCAGTTCTCCGCACCTCCTACCTTGCAGAAAGTGGTCGCTTTTCTATTTGTAGGGTTGCAGCTATTCTTTCCTTAGATCTCCGGTTGAGTTCACAGGTGTTCAGAATGATTTGATAGCTACTAGCTGATATTTAATATGGATATTTAATGAATAACCTAATATAAAACATTTAAATTGAGTGTTTTAACTGTCCTTCCTTACTGCGAATAATATATTTATGGAGATGACGGTGGTGGTGGTGGCAGTGGTGACAGATGTTGAGATGGGGAAGGAAGAACGAAGTAGCACTCACTTTCTTTTTTTTTAATACTTTATTAGAGAGAGCACAAGTGGGGTGGAGGGGCAGGGGGAGAGAGAGAGAGAAGCAGACTCCCTGCTGAGCAGGGAGCCTGACTCGGGGCTGGATCCCAGGACCCTGGGATCGTGACCTGAGCCGAAGGCAGATGCTTAACCGACCCAGCCACCTAGGCTCCCTGAAGTAGCACTTTCTTGAAGAAAACCCAGAAATACTAGCCCTAATCTTGAAATGATTAATAGGATTAGACTTAGTAAAAAATGAGTTGGGGGGCATACCATTCTTCCATCTCTATCTTAGAATGGACTGTTTTTCTCACCACGGAAACCGGTGGATGAGAATAATTGACTGATCTCAGTCCACGTGTACACAGGCAGATGGGTGCAGAAGGTGCTTTGTAACCTAATCTAAGTGGTAGGGAAGTCCATGCTGGGAAAGAGATTGTCGAAACAAGACTAGAAAATTATGAAGACATTCTTTTCACTTTCCCTTTTTTAGTCTTCTACAACATCAGGCACAGAATTTTAGTCCTTGAGGGGAAAATGGTATGGGAATGGAACACTTCAGAGTTGGAATAATCGCAGACGATTACATTTTAAAGCTATTTTTTTTTTTACATTTTCCACCAACAATCTATTTTCTCAAATACTTATTTTCTAGCAAGATAACTTACAGACTATGAAACATGTCTGATCATTTTTGCCAAAAGGACTCATAAACTTTTTAAAGTAGTGTTCTTCAAACTGCAGATTGCAGTCTTTTGGTAGATTTTTAAAATCAATAAAGTGGATAACTACCACACTTTTTTTTTAAGGGAGTTTTTTTTTTTTTAAATAAATGATTTATTTTGGCATCATTTTAAAGAAAAGGTGCAGTCATAGTACGGAGTTTCCATATGCCCCTCACTCAGTTTTCCCAGTCGTTAACATCTTGTGTTACTAGAGTATGACTATCACTAAAAAGCTGATATTGAAACATTACTACTAAGTTCCAGACTTTCTGGAATTTTCTAGTTTTTCCGTTAATGTTCTCTTTCTGTTCCAGAATCTAATCAATATAGGGTACCACACTGCTTTTAGTTGTCATGTCTCCTCTGGTCTGGGCCAGTTTCTTAGTCTTTCCTTTGTTTTCATGACTGTGACAGTCTAGAGGGGTATTGGCCAGGTAGAATCCTGTAGAATATCTCCCAGTCTGGGTTTGTCTGAAGTTTACTCATCATTAGACTGGTGTTAAGGGTTTTTGGAAAGAACAGCACAGGGTGGATGGCCTTCTCATCACGTCATATAATAGGGGTATGTTACATCTACATGACATTCCTGGGGATGGGAACCTTCATCATTTGGTTAAAGTGGAATTTGCCAGGTTTCTCTACTGCAGTTACTATTCTTAGGACATGAATCAGTAAATTTGGCACACTCACAAGAATGGGTAGGAGGTAGGATTAAGCTCCATAGCCTGTAGAGGGGGATATATATATATATATTCTTTTGAATTCTTTTGAATTCTATATATAAATATATGTATAGAATAAATATATATAGAATATATATAAAATATATATAGAATACTTATATATATTTCTATATATAAATATATATATATTTAGAATTCTTTTGTAAGAAAGATTTGTCCCTTCTTGGGGTGCTTGAGTAGTTCAGTTGGTTGAGTGTCAGACTCAATTTCGGCTCAGTCATGGTCTTGGGGTCATGCGATTGAGCCCCATGTTGGGCTCCAAACTCAGTGGGGAGTCTGCTTCTCTCCCTCTCCTTCTGCCCCTCCCCCTGCTCATGCTCTCGCATTCTCTCTTTCTCTCTCTAAAATAAATAGATAAATCTTAAAAAAAAAATTTGTCCCTTCTCTTCCATTTATTTATTCAATTTTGTTTATTTATTTATATCACTTTTGTTTCATGTGTATTTATTTTGTACTTTGGGGTATAATCCATTGTCTATTTTTGGTATTCCAAGAGACACTCCAGGATCCTCTTGTATTTCCTCTACCCCAGCCCTTCTGAAGTCAGCCATTTCTCCAGGAAGCCATGGTTCCTCTTGGAGAATGGTATTTCGAAACCAAGCTCTGGATGCCGGATGTGCTTGCTGGGTGTCTTTGCTTCTGGGCCCTGTTAGTGGACAGAGCTAGATAATTTAATATATGTATGTGTACTAAGTCATAAACATATCTGTCATTGTTCCTGGTCTATCATTTTGTATTCATCTTAAATTTGTACTGATGTTTAGGACTCTAATCCAGTATGTGATAGGATTTTAATGTAGCAGCATAACCTCCAAGCATGTTCTGGCTAAGTAAACACAGAAAATTTTAAGAATACAGAATGGCTAGATAATGAAATGTTAGCCCAAGGTGGTAATTTTCAAGGACTAATTCTCTTTTATTTATCAACTATTTCTAAGTAATTGAGAGGTCAGTATAGTTTTTCTTTATTTACTTTTATGATGTTATAAATTATAAATGTCTTAACTATTGCAGCTTTGCATATTCAAATATGCATGTTTAATTCGGTGTAGCGGGTTATTGCCATTTATTTACTTTGTTTCGTTCATAAATTGAACACGGTACTCTCTTTTGGCAAACCAATATAAGAAAGAGAAACCAGGCAGCTTTTCAGTTTTCTCATTTGCAAGTGATAACAATAATTTCTACTCCGTGAGATTTTAGTGAAGCATAAATACTTGTATATATTTGAAAGTACCTTGTAAATTCTACATGCTAACTTAACTTACTAGAGAATGCATGTTAGATTGCCATCATTTAGCAAGCACTGGTTAAATACATTTACTTTGGTATAATTTTTAATATCTATCAATCAGAGACATCTCAGAGTTGATTCTTTATTCCAGTTTTTTAAATTGTTTCACAAAAAGAATCTCTTCTTCATTAAACTCACATTACTAAGCTCTTACTTTGTGTTAGGCACAAAACAAACACTAGCCAGCTCATATCCAATGAAGATCTAATAACCTAATTCCTAACTTGGCAGCCTATTTAACTTTTAGCAGAAATGGAAACTAGGCAGGAGTCCAGTTTAATGGCCTCCTAGAAGCCTTTTTAGTATTTGTTTTGCATTGTAATGAATCTGTGTTGCATTTCTTATCACCCAAGGTGGCTCACTATTTAGAGGTCTGTGTCAGCCTTGACGGGGGACTTTTGTGGCCCGTGTGACTCCTTATCCTCACCCCGAAAGGAAGCTCCAGGAGAGCAGTGGTATTGCCTTTTGGGATCCAAGCTGTTCCCATCTAGATGCTTAGGGAAGATTTAGTGAACAAAGAAATGAAGGCAGGAGTTGGGCCAAGTCTGACAGCTGTAGCTTAAAGCCTCGTTTTCAGAAATAGAGGGGGCCTGTCTAGTGCTGTGGGAATCACAGGTAGGTCTTTCTTTTCGGGGCGAGAGACACTGTCCCCCATCCCTTTCCTCTTCTTAGTCAGTCCCCCAAAGCCCTAGCAGGAAACTTCCTTATTACTAAGCCCCCTGCCTATTATGTTAACTTCCTAGGTACCACAGGAATAGAGTATTAAATTAACTAAGTAGGTACTGAGTTCCCTGAAAGCGTGTTGTAAAATTAGGGGAGACTGTGGTTAGTACCCATTATATTGGGCGGTGTATTAATACCATATTTCTCTGTATAATTTTTATTTTAGGCTGAGGGAAAGATAACATTTATTGATTACCTAACATATGTCAAGTACAATGCTGGGTACTTTACAGCGTACAACTTCACTTAATTAGAAGGACTAGACGTCATCTGCTTCGTACAGATGATGAAATCCAGGTCAAACTGCCAGTAAATAGCAGAGCTGGTCTTTGAATCTTAGTTTTGCTGACCTCAAAGACTATGGTCTTTCTATTATATGAACATTCTAAGGTAAAGCTATTTATTTTACTCTTCTGATAAAGTACTTTGCCTCAGAATATCTTGAAAGATTACACTGACCTTTACTATATTTTTTAATACAAGAGATTGAAATAACAGATATTAAAGTTTTGTAATATACTGTGATGTCAGATGCCAAATTTCTTGTACAGGGAGTTAAATGTGAATTCCTAATTCTCTTCTCATTGAAACACATTCACCAAAATTTGTCATCCATCTATAGGAAAAGAGACAGGAATCCCATGGATATATTTGACATGGCTCGGCATCGGCTGCAAGCTCCTGTGAGGAGACAGTCACCTAAGGGCTTAGATGCTGCTACTTTTCAGAATATTCATGACTTCAATGAGCTGAAAGATAGAGGTGAGTAGAATGCTGCTCTTTTAGATACAGCCTGTGTTCTACCTATGTTCAAGTATTTATTTGTATCCTTTTTCTAAAGTAAAGTTTCATTTAGGACACCTATTTTAAATAGTGATGAAGAAAACTTCTATATACTTTAGTTCTTCACTTTACCAATCCGGTAGATGAAACTTCTAGTTTGTCTGACTCTTTTCTTTTGGAGAGCATACAGCTGTTAAAGCCTCTCCCGAGTGGATTGCATCAGGTGACTAATGAGAAGAGTGGCACTTGTCATTAATGGATGGGGGACAGGGCAAACTGAGCTTAGGCAAGAGACTGAGAAGGAACAGCCAGAGTGACTGGAGAATGTGGTGTCCTGAAAGCTGAGGGAAGAGAGTGTGTCAAGAAGAAGGGATCGTGTAAGAGGAATATTGCTAAGTGTCCGTTGGATCAGAGGTCACTGGTGACCTCACATCTTTTCTGGTGGAATTAGGGCATCAGAAGCCAATTAACGTTGGAATGAAGATTGAGTAGGAGGCAGAGTGTCGGAGACAGTAAGCATAAGACAACCCCTGGTGGAAGCTTGGCTGGGAAGGGGAGGCGCGGAGGGTCCAGAGCTGGGGGAATGTGTGGGGTGCTAATGTGGAGGGCTGTGACGGGGTAAGACGTGTGTGTGTAGGGTACAGGAGAGAGAGGGAATGATGGGAGTAGGGTCCCTGAGTGACTCAGACAGAGCCGAAGGACGAGAGTTGAGATTTGATATAGTGCTTAGAAGGAGGAAAGCTTAGTAGGGAAATAGGATTACCAGGAGACATAGGGGCTTGGGAGACTGAAAATGTGTAGAAAAACCAAAATGTGGTTTATATGTGATTTTCCTTTTGGACCATTTAATAGAGCAGGTGTTGGAGTCGAGGTGGCAAATTGTTGGATGTGTGATCATATGACCTATACCAGATAAACCAGAATTAAACTTCTTTTCTTTTTACGGTTATAAGTAATATCTATTACTGAAAGTTTTGAAAACACAGATGAGGGGAAAATCACCTTAATCAAACCACCTAAATATAAACATGATTCATATTTCTAGTCTTCTTTCTGAGCCTATTTAAAACAAAAAAGTAAAACAAAAACAAGATATGACCATATTTAATTTTCTCTTTTGTTTTTCATTTAGATTTACAAGTGTCATCAATTACATTTACTGTTGTTTTTTAATGCTATCATATGGATAATTTACTATATGCCAGGCGTTGCATTAAACCAGTGGGTCTCAAAGTTTGGTCAGGGAACCTGTGCAGTCAGAACTGTTTTCGTTATAAACTAAGAAATTATTTGTCTTTTTCACATTTATTCTCACATGTGTGTACAGGTTTTCTGGAGGTTACACAACATGTGATAACTTCATTGTGTATTCTCATGTTTTAAAATTTCTTAGTTTTAATTTCTAATAAGGCTTGTCTGTGAGAGAAAGAGACATAGATAAAAGCTCCTTGGGGTCCTCAAAGAGTATGAAGAGATTGTGAGAACAAAAAAGGTTTTCACCATAAAATCGAGCCATTCGTTTCCCTGTATGATTTCCACAGTGAGTCCTAGTTCATGATATGACTCAGTTTTTGATAGTTTTCATTTTTACAGAGGGGAAACTGAGTCTGGAAGTTACCAAGTCAGGGTCCATCCAATCCAAGTTCATGTGTCCAGAGTGTCTTCTGTTAACTTTGCTCTCAACCATTTTCTAATTCTTAGATACTCAACACGGTTCCCATGTTTTTTATTATATTGTACTATGACTTTATTTTGGTAGTTGTGATAATTTCTGATCATAAAGCTTTTTACATATCGAGGATCATTTCTTTAAATTATATTCCAACAGTATAATTAGTAGATCAAAGGGAATAATAGTTTCAAGGCTTTTTAAATGTGTGATCTATATTTTTGTTCTCAAGATTTAAAAATTAAATTTTAGCATTTTCATTCTGATCACTTGATACTCTTGAACTTGTGGCATAGATGAATTCTTAGATTGTCATTTCCTCCACTAATGACATCTCTCCTAAAGTTCCACCCAGTCTGCATTTATCTTGCTTTTTGTATATTTGCAAGGGTTAAAATATTAATTGGCCAATAACATTATGTTTTCATTTTTTCAATATATTTTAGGGATTGGCTGTGATCACAGTGTCTGATGGCTGCTTGAGTTGTAGCCCTGTGACTAACTGCTTGGCTATATCTGTACATAGTTGCCCAGCTGTGTGCTCTGGGGGGCATTTTGGGGAGTGGGGAGGTACGGATAGAGAATGCATAATACTACTGCTTGTCCTGAGGGGGGGTTCCTTTTAATGTTGATAAGTTTGTGTAAGGGCATTTACTTAAGGAATATTAATTTTGTGTTCTTGAGTTTTATAATTTTAATATCTTTTGACTTTGGTGATATTTTATTATTTTAATTGTTCCTTGATTTTGAAATTAAGTTACTCATATGTTATAGTAAAGTTTTATAGTCTCCTTTGGAAACAAGATTGAACTTAGCTCGTGCACACACGTGCTTGCGCTCTCTCTCTCTCTATATATATATATTAAATATTTTATTTATTTAACAGAGAGAGAGTGAGAACACAAGCAGGGGGCGTGGCAGAGGGAGAGAGAGAAACAGACTCCCAGCCGAGCAGGGAACCCGATGTAGGCCTTGATCCCAGGACCCCGGGATCGTGACCTGAGCTGAAGGCAGCTGCTCAACCGACTGAGCCACCCGGGCGCCCCTAGCTGTATATTTTTTGTATTAGATTCAGAAACACGAGTTGATCTGAAATTTATGTACCCGGATCCTCCAAGAGATCACCACACCTTAGAGATTCAGCAGCAAGCCCTGCTAAGAGAGCAGCAGAAGAAACTGAATAGAATGAAGATGCAGGAAGGTGCTGAAGGTAAGAAATAATCATTCCTATCTCAAATAGTATCAGTGGGTTGTTGTTTATTGTTGGCTTTTTTTCTCCTGGTATGGATTTCCCTCCACTGGCAGCTCCATGCTCACATGGCCATTTTGGCAGATAGTCCTAGAAAAGGACAGGTTCCTGGGAGGGCTCTGGTGGGCGGTGGCTGAGGTTCGTTATGCATGAGGGGGGGCCCAGGGAGGATTGAGTACCTCGGGTAGGCCAGGTGACATCAGCAGGAAGTAGGAACCAAGGGAAGGCGTGCTGGGCAAACACACCAGTGCCCTATGGGGCATTTCTTTGCCATGTGTGTCTGACAGGGTTTGGTACGGTGTAAAATCTGTTCGGTGAGACTGGGCTATGAGTGTGTGTTTGTACGATCAGCCGGTCGCAGGTACTTACTGAGTGCGTGTGGTGAGCACCAGTACTGCCCCGCATCCGGGGGATGTGGTGATGGATGAAGTACGCTACTGCTGTCAAGGAGCTTACGCTTTGTTGGAGGAGTTAAAGCTAAATAAGCATAAGTGTGCTGAATGCGGCAGAAGAGAAATCTAGGGAGTATGGGACTGGGGGTTAGGGAGCACCTGATGGCCGAGTGGGGGTATCTGCCTCACAGAGCAGAGCATCTGTGGGCCCCGTTGGCCCAGTGTCCTGCACGACCCTCACATATTTCACCAGCTTTGCCAGCCTGTAGGCCACTGAGGGTGGCCACAGAAAAGGAGTCCTAAAACACAACAGTCCGGTAATAAGAATGAGAAGAGATTCTCATTCTCAGGTCTGCAGGATCTGAGGAACCTTTTTTGACCATGAAACATTATCACAGGAGTAAGTTGTGTACCATTTCAGGCCCAGGTCAAGACTTTGATAAAGATTGATACAGGGAGTCTTTTCTCCATCTTGTACAGAACTTTTCACAATGGTCTCATAGATCACCCTCTGACAGCAGAGTAACCCAAATTCTGTGATAAATAGTAGGCACGTCATCAGAGAAGCTAGTACATTCTTCAACCTTTATAAGCATTTTGGTGGAATTCTTCCTTAGGAGACCCAGCTGATGATGTGATCTGGTATGGTCTTGGCATATTAGGCTGATTAACCCAAAAGTAGTCCCAGGTGGGTGGATGCAGATGCATTTTGGCACCGAGGGTAACCATCTCCACAGCAGCCACCAGCCAGTTTCCAGTAAACACTATGATGACTGAATTCATAAGAATGTGGTTTAACTATAAAACAATCACAAACGTGGTATAAAATATTCTAAGAAGGAATACAGGCTGTCATTCACTGTTAGCCTATTTATTCCCAAAGGCAGTCTCTAAAGGACAAAATGCACTTCTCAGAGGAACACATAGGAACACTGGTCAAATCAAAGAGGGGTCTTTGGGATACTTGTTCCAGAATCTCTGTGGAACCAGGTGCCTGAAGCTGAACTAATTCCATGTGAGGAGCCTGTGTTTAACTCCACTCAGCAATTTTTTGCCCAGATTGTAGAAATACGAGTGAAGCTGGTGAAGAGTCCTACATTATTTTCTTTTTCTGCAGACATCAGTTTTAAGCTCACAATGATTCTTACTTTTTTATTCAACTAGAATGGATGCTGAGTTAGTTATATTTATTAATATCTTAACATTCTAAAATGTGATATTTGAAAAAGAATTTATAATAGAGAGCTAGTCACAAAAGATATTCTAAAAGTTTTTATTTTTAAATGTTTTTTTCTCCATTAACGGCAGTGAACCTGGATGCCATCCCAAGTGCTAAAGTACAGGACCGCAGAATGGTAAGGAACCAGTTACAATTTTTCAAGCTAGTTTTTGGGGGATAAAAGATTTTTAGGAATATGGTAAGTGAGTAATCCAGTTTTGAATGTTGAATTAAGAAAGAATTTAAATCTTGTCTCAGCCATGTCGTGGGTAGGTAGAGCTATATTAGTGGAATGTGTAGAGAGAAAGCATATTGTTAGAGGAAGTATATTGTGATTACAGGACTTGAGAGGCTGTTCAGGTTGGTCTGTTTTTAGCTGCGTGACTTCAGGCAAAGTATTTAATCTTTCTGTGCCTTAGCTTTCTTATCTGCAAAATGGGATAATATTACTTACCTCTGAGGGTGGCTATAAGAATTATTTGCAAGGCACTTAGGGATAGGCCTAGCACATAATTTCTGTATAAATGTTTATTGAATAAAAAATAGCTCGGGTTGTTGTGGGGATTAAGTGAGATAATATATTAGCACGGGGCCTGGTCCATGAGTGCCTTGTGTTTGCTTTCAACATCATTAGCAGCAGAAGTAGGAGTTTATAATATAAGTAGTGGTGAGGCCTGTAAGAAAGTAAGCAAGGTAAGGGCGTCACTCTTATCCTGAGGAGGTGACATCAGTGCCAAGGCTGAATAAAGGGAAGACGTGAGCCACTTTCATGCAACCAATAAGTATTGAATACTTTGGACCGGGTACAATCCTAGGTGCTGGGGTTACTGGAGTGAGCAAAAGGGACAAAAATCCCTGCCCTCTAAGGGCTTACTTTCTGGTAAGAGGGAGAGACAATAAACAAATTTAAAAAAACATATAATATGTTAAATCATGGGGCTCGGGGGGAAATGATAGCTTGGAAAGGGAATACTGGGTATCCTGGGGTGACAGGGTTTACAATGTGAAATACAATGGGCATGGAAGGCCTCACCGAGTAGGTAACATTTAAGGGCATCAGGGAGGTGGCCATGTGAATTATCAGGGGACACAGCTGGAGGAAGAAACTTCTAGGCGGCAGCCCTGGGCAGGAGTAGGCTTGGTGTACACAGGGAGCCAACTGGGGAGGCTGGAGAGCCACAAGCAGGGGGTTGGGAGCAGATGGGGTAGAGAGGTGACGGGCTGGACTGTGGAGCCTCTGAGCCCATCACAGAGTTTTGCCTTTTACTGTGAATGTGTTGAGAAGCTTCTAAAGTTTTGCAGCAGAGTAGTGACAGGGCTACTGCTATAATCTAGGTAAAACATAAGGTGATTAGGCCCCAGGCAGGAACAGTGGAAGTGGTCTGAAGTGGCTGGATTTATTTTGAAAGGAGACCTGATAGTATTTCGACGTATTGGCTGTGGGATATGAGGAGTCAAAGGTGGACTTCAAGGGTTTTGGTTGGGAGTTGCTGTTGACAGCGGTGGTAAAGCAGGAGAAACACATTTGGGGGTGGGGAAGATTAGGAACTTAGTTTTAATCATGGTAAGTTTTGAGATGCCTGTTAGACAAACAGTTAGAACTGGCAAGTAGCAGACAGATGAGTTCAGGGGAAAAGATTGACGTTGGAAATAAATAATTTTCATACACACGAATGATAGTAACAGTATTATTGCATTTTCAGATTATAAAGGTAAGGCTCGGCTTGGCTGTTTCAGTAGCCCAGGGTTACCAGTCGGTAGCTGATGGTGCTTCATTTGAAGTGATAATGATGTTGTTAATAGCTACCATTTACAGAGTGACCACTCTGTGCCAGGTACTTGGTGTTTCTTTCTCTCAAGTACACAACAAGGTCTGCTTTCCCTATATGACATAAGAGGAAACTGTGGGCCTGTGATCACGCAGTCTGTAAGCTGCAAAGCCCAGACTTGAAATCAAGCTAGTCCGGAGAGCTCGTCCTCGTCCCCATACCACACCTATTCCTGCACTCTCTGCCGGTCAGTAGGTTTCTCTGTATGTGGCAGCCACATTTCCTAGGGAAAAGATACTGAAATTTAACAGCTGGGATTTTGGTTAAAATCCTGGATTAGTAACACCGTATTTTCCTGAGTAGAAACTCAGCATAAGCCAACGGCTTATCATGGCTGTTACCAAAAAGCTAATAAATTTGGGGCTCTTCATCTTCCTAGAAACTGGATTGTATAAAAAACACAAATGAAAGTGGGGCAGGTTGACATGGAGAAGATAGAGTTTACATGGACTTGGATTACTTTTCATTATGTGAAGGACTCTGATGAGGAAGAGAGGTTGGGCAGTATGCAGTGCTGGGAACACCTGGGTCAGACCATTGGGTATATATTAGATGTTGTTCATGCTAAAAAGCAAAAGTAGAATCAATAGGGGTTAAATTAAAAAGGAAAGTTAAATGCAATATATGGAAGAATTCAGTGAAAGGGAAGAACTTTCGGATAATGCTATGTATTAGTGGAATGTATTTAGAAATTAATGGATAGCTCTTCAGGGGATTGTTCTAGCACATCCTAGATATCTGGTGGGGGAAGTGGTGGTAGGTGACTTTAGGCTCCTTCCAACGTATAAGGTGATATTACTCTCTATGTGTAAATCTGTTAACCCCTTATTTGAGAGCTCATTATAAGCGCAATCCTAGTGTTATTTCTACCCTTACTCTTGTGTTCCCTCTGTATCTGTGCTATACCTTTGTGACAGCTGCTTTCACATAGGGCTGTCATTGTCTGAGGGCATGCCCCTTTTTCTCCCCCATGAAACTCTTACTCATCTTTGTTCCTGGCATGGAAGAAATAATAGTAAGTGCACTCTACAGATTTATTGAAAGAATGAATGAATCTTGGCAATGGTTTAAAGACTTTTGTTTTTTATTTATTTTTTTTCCAAGATTTTATTTATTTGTCAGAGAGAGAACAAGTAGGAGGAGCGGCAGGCAGAGGGAAGAAGCAGGCTCCCCACTGAGCAGGGAGCCCGATGTGGGACTCGATCCCGGGACCCTGGAATCATGACCTGAGCCGAAGGCAGACGCTTAACTGACTGAGCCACCCAGAAGTCCCAGTTTAAAGACTTTTAATGTTTAATTGGGTTCATTGCTTCATACTCTGTTTTCATCAGCAGTATTGTGACCCTTAATAAAACGGGTCTTTCCTATATTTTTTGGGCGTTGGAATTTGGTGTAGGAGGCAAGCAGCCAGTCCTACCTCTCCTGGAATCCATTTTTGCTCATTTTGGAGACAATGTGGAGACTTGTGCCTCTTGGTACAAATTTGTTGTTTTTCCATATAGGACTAATAAAAATCATTAATCTATGTTGTTTCTTTTAGCCCAGAGAGGACTCTGATGATTTCTTGAAAACTTCATTATTGGAATCTGATAGTGCTTTCATTGGTGAGTATATTTATTTTACCAATCTAGTTATTTAAATATTAAGCATTATTTATATTTCTTTTAAGTATTTTTTTCCATACTTAACAAAATTAGTACTTCACTCTTTGTTTTGCAAGGTGGTAGAAAGGGAATATTCTATTTTACTAAATAATCATCAAATATGACTTATTTCTGATTTTGAAAACTTTATAACTAAAATGAACTTTGGAAGTCATAGGAATGGTTCACACAAAAACCTGTACATAAATTTTCATAACAGCTTTACTTCTAATAGCCAAAAACTGGAATCAGCCCAGATATCCTTCAACGGGAGAACAGTTAAACTGTAGTACCCCCACACCATGGAATACTGCTAAGAGATCAGTGGGTCAGGATCAAGGGTATTTTATCAGTATCAGTATCCTGGGTGTGAAACTCTTGCTCTTCTTTCGTAAAACATTACCACAGGGGCGACCCGGGCAGAGTGTGCAAAGGACCTCTAAGATTTCTTAAAACTGCATGTGAATCTTTCAATTTTAAAAGGTCATAAGAATATTCTTAGTCTTAAGAAAAAATATATCTCCCGGTACCTTTACATATCTTCTTAACTACTGTAATATACACTTAATTATGTACTCTGATCATAAGCATTTCTGCTGTTTTAGGGGCATCAGGGAATTATCTCTCCTCCATATTAGTTGTATTTCATAAGATGAAAATTCCAAACTAGCCTATAATTTTTTTTTTTAAACGAGTTTTTCTTTTCCAGGATGTCATATTGTGGAGAGTAAAGATAGAGAAACCAGGAGGACATAGGTATAGGGAGGTAGTCTATGGAGGCATCAGGGAAATGTGACCTGTTCCTGCTAACAGTTAAGCCAGTTTGGGGCACTCAGGGTGGTGTCTTGGACTATTTCATTATACTAGACCAAAGATACAGCAACCTTTCTGATATCCCACAAATATCCCATAGTCATGACTGTTAGCACTGTTCTAATGAATGTGGGTAAGGCTTTTGTGTGTGTGATAACCTAGGTGAGAAAGTTCTGAGTATCTAAATTTATAGCACATTGACTATAGTTAACAGTACTATACTGTATACATGAAAGTTGCTATGAGCATAGAGTTTTAATGTCCTCACCGAAAACAACAAAATGGTAATTCTGTGAAGGAGGCGAAGGATGTGTTTTAACTAGCCTTATTGTCAAAAACGTTTTGCAATATGTGATTGACCTGTGAGCAACATGGGTTTGAACTGTGTGGATCTAATTAGAAGTGGATTTTTTTCCAGTAAATACAGTGTAGTAAATGTATTTTCTCAGTAACATTTTCCCTTGCTTCCTTTATTGTAAGAATATATGTATAATATCTATGTAACATATACAGTATGTGTTAATCGACTGTTTATCAGTAAGGGTTCCGATCAAGTAAAGTTTTTGAGGAATCAAAAAGTATATGCAGATTTTTGAGTGTGCAGGGGCCCTGCATTGTTCAAGGGTCAGCTATATACGTGGTCTCAGATCATCACATGTACACCTTAAACTTACACAATGTTTTATGTCTGTAACAAATTAAGCTGGAAAAAACACGAATGAACTATAGACATTAAAGAAAGAAATTCATCAATAATAAGTTTCTAAAACAGAAAGCACCAGGTCCAGATAGCTTCCCTGGTGGATTCTGCCAAACATTTAGGGAAGAATTCTATCAATTCTCTACAACCTCTTCCAAAAAATGGAAGCAGGAGGACACATTCTGTGTGTCCAGCATTACCCTAATACCAAAACCAAAGAAGAACACAAGAAAACTACATACCAATACCGCTCCTGAACATAGATGCAAAAATTCTCAGCAAAATATTAGCAAATTGAATTCAACGACATGTGAAGAGAAATGTTACAACCAAGTGGGATTTATCTCAGGTATGCAAAGCTGGTTTACATTCAGTTAATAAAATTAATCAAAAATGTAATCATCGTTATCAACAGGCTAAAGAAGAAAAATCACATGATCATTATAAGTAGATGCAGAAAGGCACTGAGCAAAATCCAACACCCACCTACTCATGATAACTCTCAGCAAATAGGACTGTAAAGGAGCATCCTCAGCTTGATAGAGAACATCTACAAAACCCCTGCAGCCCACATCATATTTAATGATGAGCAGACAGAAACTTTCCTATAAAGACCAGGAACAAGGCAAAGATGTCTCTTCTCACCACTGCTCAACATTATTATGGAAGTACTAGCTGATGTGCTAAGTCAAGAAAAGGAGGTATACAGATTGGGAAGGGAGAAATAATACTGTCTTTGTGCACAGATGACGTGATTGTAGGAAATCTGATCAATAAAAGAAACCCTGGTACTAATAATAAGTGGTTACAGTACAGTTGCAGGATACCAGATTAAAACACAAAAGTCAGAGCTGTGCCCAGGGACCACAAGACCAAGAGCCAGGAAATCGGCAGAGAGGCTGATACCAAAATCCAAAGAATTGACAAGAGGTCATAAATATAGGGAAGACGGAGAGGAGTTAAGATGGCGGAGGAGTAGGAGACACCTTTTTCAGCCGGTCCCCGGAGTGGAGCTGGATAGGTACCAGACCAGCCTAAACAACCACGGAACCAGCCTGAGACGCAGGAAGACGCATCTGGATCTCTACAAGTGAACATCTCCAGCGCTGAGTATTGAGGTACGAAGCGGGGAGCCATGAAACCGTGCACAGATATCGGAAGATAAACGGAAGGGGGAGGGAGCCGCCGCGTTCGGGCGCCAGGAAGCGGTAGCCACTTGCACGGGAGAACGGGCGGGGCTCGCGGACGGCACCCACAAAACAGCAGACTGAGACCGTGAGCCGGGTGCGCATGCCACCAGGCATCTCGCGGAACACCGGAATCCCGGTGCGCTCACTGGATCTAGACTGAGACCGGGAGATCCGGGAGCGCGCGCGGGGCGGCTGGCGGCGTTAGAAACACAAAGGACAGAGACGCGCCGGCCCTGGAAGTGAGGGCTGGGACGCCGGGTGTGGGGCGCACATCCCGGGACGCTGCAGGGTTGAGCAGCACCAACAGTAACAGAGTTAAAGTGGCCAGAACATTAGTAGAGAACGGGCCGCAATCCCTCTGTTCTGTGAAAGAGGCTGAAATTCCGCCGCTGCTGCCCTGACTCTCAGAAGAGGCACAGCAAACCGCCAGGGAAAGCCGCCAGAGAACAAAAGCCTGGAAATACCGGCTCAGAGAGTGCCCATCCCCATCCCCCCTCGCAGGGGATGCGGAGACTCTACCCAAACATGGCTGCCTGAGTATCGGCGCGGCAGGCCCCTCCCCCAGAACACAGAAGGCAGGCTGAAAAATCAAGAAGCCCACAACCCGAGGCGCCTGGGTGGCGCAGTCATTGAGCGCCTGCCTTCGGCTTAGGGCGTGATCCCGGCGTTCCGGAAAGGAGTCCCTCATCAGGCTCCTCCGCTGGGAGCCTGCTTCTTCCTCTCCCACTCCCCTGCTTCTGTTCCCTCTCTCGCTGGTTGGCTGCCACATAAATAAATAAAATCTTTAAAGAAGAAGCCCACATCCCTAAGGTCCCTATAAAACAAGGGGCACGGCCTGGGACCCAGTCAATAATTTGGGCTCTGGACAACCCCACAACCTCTCCTCATCAGAATGACAAGAAGGAGAAACCCCCCCCCCCCCAGCAAAGAAAAGACAGTCTGTGGCCTCTGCCACAGAAATAATGGATATGGATGTAACCAAAGTATCAGAAATGGAATTCAGAGTAACGATGGTCAAAATGATGAGTAGCATTGAAAAAACTATTAACGAAAAGGTTACCGAGAATATAGAATCCCTAAGGACAGAAATGAGAGCGAATCTGACAGAAATTAAAAATTCTATGAGCCAAATGCAGGCAAAACTAGAGGCTCTGATGGCCAGGGTCACAGAAGCAGAGGAACGGGTTAGTGAATTGGAGGATGGGTTAATAGGGGAAAAAATGAAAATAGAAGATGGTCTTAAAAAAATCCACGCCCACGAATGTAGGTTACGGGAGATTACTGACTCAATGAAACGATCCAATGTTAGAATCATCGGCATCCCCGAGGGGGTGGAGAAAAACAGAGGTCTAGAAGAGATATTTGAACAAATTGTAGCTGAAAACTTCCCTAATCTAGCAAGGGAAACAAACATTCGTGTCCAAGAGGCAGAGAGGACCCCTCCCAAGCTCAACCACAACAAACCTACGCCACGTCACGTCATAGTGCAATTCGCAAATATTAGATCCAAGGATACAGTACTGAAAGCGGCCAGGGCAAAGAAATTTCTCACGTACCAAGGCAAAGGCATCAGAATTACGTCAGACCTGTCTACACAGACCTGGAATGAGAGAAAGGGTTGGGGGAGCATTTTTAAAGCTCTTTCAGAGAAAAACATGCAGCCAAGGATCCTTTATCCAGCAAGGCTGTCATTCAGAATTGATGGAGAAATAAAGACATTTCAGAATCGCCAGTCACTAACCAATTTCGTAACCATGAAACCAGCCCTACAGGAGATATTACGGGGAGTTCTATAAAAGTAGAAAGGCCCCAAGAGTGATACAGAACAGAAAGTCACAGCCAATACAAACAAAGACTTTACTGACAACATGGCATCATTAAAAGCATATCTCTCAGTACTCAGTCTTAATATTAATGGCTTAAATTCTTCCTTAAATGCCACAGGGTTGCAGATTGGATAAAAAGAAATGACCCATCCATTTGCTGTCTACAAGAGACTCATTTCGAACCCAAAGGTGCATTCAGACTGAGAGTAAGGGGATGGAGTACCATCTTTCACGCAAATGGACCTCAAAAGAAAGCTGGGGTAGCAATTCTCATATCAGATAAATTGGATTTTAAACTGCAGACTATAGTTAGAGACGCAGAAGGGCACTATATTATTCTTAAAGGAAGTATTCAACAAGTGGATATGACAATTATAAATATATATGCCCCCAACAGGGGAGCAGCAAGATACACAAGCCAACTCTTAACCAGAATAAAGAGACATATAAATAAAAATACATTAATAGTAGGGGACCTCAACACTCCACTATCAGAAATAGAACACCCTGGCAAAAACTAAGCAAAGAATCAAAGGCTTTGAATGCCATACTCGACGAGTTGGACCTCTTAGATATATATAGAACACTACACCCCAGAACCAAAGAATACTCATTCTATTCTAATGCCCATGGAACATTCTCAAGAATAGACCATGTTCTGGGACACAAAAGAGGTCTCAACCAATACCAAAAGATTGAAATTATCCGCTGCATATTCTCAGACCACAACGCTCTGAAATTGGAACACAAGCACAAGGAAAAATTTGGAAGAAACTCAAACACTTGGAGACTAAGAACCATCCTGCTCAGGAATGACTCGATAAACCAGGAAATCAAAAATCAAATTAAACAGTTTATGGAGACCAATGAGAATAAAAATACAGCAGTCCAAAACCTATGGGATACTGCAAAGGCAGTCCTAAGGGGGACTTAGCCATCCAAGCCTCACTCAAAATAATAGCCATCCAAGCCTCACTCAAAAGAATAGAAAAATCTAAAATGCAGTTTTTATATTCTCACCTCAAGAAGCTGGAACAGCAACAGAGGGACAGGCCTAATCCACGCACGAGGAAGCAGTTGACCAAAATTAGAGCTGAAATCAATCAAGCAGAAACCAGAAGTACAGTAGAGCAGATCAACAGGACTAGAAGCTGGTTCTTTGAGAGAATCAATAAAATTAACAGACCACTGGCAACACTTATCCAAAAGAAAAGAGAAAGGACTCAGATTATTACAATTATGAATGAAAAAGGAGAGGTCACGACAAACACCATTGAAATTAGAAGGATTATTAGAAATTTTTATCAACAGCTGTATGCCAATAAACTAAGCAATCTAGAAGAGATGAAATACTTCCTGGAATCCTATAAACTACCAAGATTGAAACCGGAAGAAACTGATTTCTTAAACAGGCCAATTAATTATGAAGAAGTTGAGTCAGTGATAAACAACCCTCCAAATAACAAAACTCCAGGCCTGGATGGTTTTCCTGGGGAATTCTACCAAACATTCAAAGAAGAAATAATACCTATTCTCCTAAAGCTATTTCAAAAAATAGAAACAGAAGGAAAGCTACCAAACTCATTCTATGAGGCCAATATTACCTTGACCCCCAAACCAGGCAAAGACCCCCTCAAAAAGGAGAATTACAGACCGATCTCCCTCATGAATATGGACGCCAAAATCCTCAACAAGATACTTGCTAATAGAATCCAACAGTACATTAAAAGGATTATCCATCACGATCAAGTGGGATTCATACCTGGGATGCAAGCATGGTTCAATATTCGCAAATCAATCAGCGTGATACATCGTATCAACAAGAAAAGACTCAGGAACCATATGATCCTCTCAATCGATGCCGAAAAAGCATTTGACAAAATACAGCATCCTTTCCTGATTAAAACCCTTCAGAGTGTTGGAATAGAAGGTACATTTCTCAATCTCATAAAAGCCATCTATGAAAAGCCTACTGCAAATATTATTCTCAATGGGGAAAAGCTGGAAGCCTTTCCCTTAAGATCAGGAACTCGACAAGGATGCCCACTCTCGCCACTATTATTCAACATAGTACTAGAAGTCCTTGCAACAGCAATCAGACGACAAAAAGGGATCAAAGGTATTCAAATCGGCAAAGAAGAAGTCAAAATATCTCTCTTCGCAGTTGACATGATACTCTATATGGAAAACCCAAAAGAAGCCACTCCCAAACTATTAGAAGTTATAGAGCAATTCAGTAACGTGGCGGGATACAAAATCAATGCTCAGAAATCAGTTGCATTTCTGTACACAAATAACGAGACCAAAGAAAGAGAAATTAGGGAATCCATCTCATTTACAATAGCACCAAAAACCATACGTTACCTTGGAATTAACCAGAGACGTAAAGGACCTATATTCTAGAAACTATAAATCATCCTTGAAAGACATTGAAGAAGATATAAAAAGATGGAAAGATATTCCATGCTCATGGATCGGAGGAATTAACAGTTGAAATGTCCATGCTACCCAGAGCAATCTACACTTTCAATGCTATCCCGATCAAAATACCGAGGACATTTTTCAAAGAACTGGAACAAACAGCCCTTAAATTTGTATGGAAACAGAAAAGGGCCCGAATCTCCAAGGAACTGTTGAAAAGGAAAATCAAAGCTGGGGGCATCACAATGCCGGATTTCGAGCTGTACTACAAAGCTGTGATCACAAAGACAGCATGGTACTGGCACAAAAACAGACACATAGACCAATGGAACAGAATAGAGAGCCCAGAAATGGACCCTCGGCTCTTTGGACAACTAATATTTGATAAAGCAGGAAAAAACATCCGGTGGGAAAAAGTCTCTTCAATAAATGGTGCTGGGAAAATTGGACAGCTACATGCAAAAGAATGAAACTTGACCACTCTCTCACACCATACACAAAAATAAACTCCAAATGGATGAAAGACCTCGATGTGAGACAGGAATCCATCAAAATTCTAGAGGAGAACATAGGCAACAACCTCTACGACATCGGCCAAAGCAACCTTTTTCATAACACATCCCCAAAGAAAGAGAAACAAAAGATAAAATGAACTTGACTTCCCTGAAGATCAGGGCTGGCATTGGAGCCTTCCGTTATTTTCCTCGCGGGCGGTTCTCCATCTTCCTGTGATGCTCTGGAGATGGGATTTTCATCAGTCAGCAGGGAAGGGCTATTAGGCGGGCTTTCCCCAATTCCCTTCAGCAGTTGGGCAGCGTCTTTCACTGAGAAATAGCTGTGAGTTTTGTTCAGGACCTCCAGAGCGAGAATCTGTAGTGGGAGAGGACTGGCCTTCTGCACAGGGGATGCGACAGCTTCACAGGCTTGTGTCTCTGCACCTGTCTCCTGCAGGCCTTTCTCAGAGACTTCACCCTGGGCACACTGCCCCCTTCGTCTTCTTAAGCTGCGTCCGCTCTTTACTAGGACTTTCACCACTGCAGTGCACACCAGGATCTCCCAGCGAAACTCAGAGACTCGTGGCATGTGTGGCACACTTTCGTGTATCACCAACAGGGCAGCCCACAGCTGCTCTAGAACTGGCTGGAGAGACATTTCCATGGCCACCAGCTGGCTCCAAAGGGCCTCGTGGCTCTGTCTCCAATCACCAGTGTCTTGTGGGCCACAAATAAGTGCTTGGAACCCCAAGGAGGGTTCCGTCTCCAACACACACCAGTGCCTGGCCAGAGGGGCTGACATCAGTTGGGGTGGGGGAGGGGCACCTGAGTTCTAGCAGACCCTCCTCTTCCTTTGCTCATTGCATGGACAGAAAAAGAAACTACTTACACAGTGCATGGGGGGAATAGATGCACAGCCTGGAGCTGGGGCCTCTGTCAGCCCACCTGGTCCTATAGCACACCTAGAGGGTGATAGCAGGGCCATGCCATTTTCCTCTGCATGGGTGTTAGGCACAGGGGGACCCGTCCCTGGCTGAGCCTCATCCCCCCCCCTCACCCCCACCATTCACAGAAGCCTGGTCCCAGAGATCTCCTCCCTCTGAAGCTTCCTCTGTCTTTGTCTTTTATTGGTGTGGGAGGGGTGGGGTGCAAGCGCACCACACTGAAGGGTGTCCCCAGAGATACCAACCAAGAGAGTAGACTTTCAGTTGTAACAACACACAAGAAAAAAAAAAAAAAAAGGACTGGCAGGGTCTGATATTTTCATGGATGTCCGCTGGAGCCTGTTTTCCACATTAAATCCATGTCTTCCAGGAAGCAGGTGTATCTCGGTGGAGGTGGCCTGTATCATTTTCCTTTGCCCCGAAGAAAGTTTTTTATAGTTTGCATGGCAGGGGTGTCAGCAACAAATTCCACAATTTTTGATCTGTGATTGTCGTCATTTCTCTTTAACTTTGGAAGGATAACTTCAGAGGCGACAGATTCTTAATTTGGTGGCTTTTTTATTCCACTCCACTCCTTGGTTGTACGGTTTCTAAAGGGAAGTTTCTTTGTAGTCTCATCTGTATTTCTGTGTATGTCAGGTGGTTTTTCCCAGTGGATCCTTTTTCCCTTTTTGTTGTTTCCTTCATTTCCTGCAGTTTTTGATATGCCTATGTATAGATTTTATGCTTCACTTGATTTACTAATTTAAGTAATCTCTATACCCAACGTGGGGCTAGAACTCATGACTCCCAGATCAAGAGCCGCACGCTCTTCTGACTGAGCCAGCCAGATGCCCCTATGTACAGATTTTTTGGTATTTATCATGCTTGGTGTGCTCTGAACCTCCTGCATCTACCGTTTAGTGTCCTCCTTTTTTTTTTTTTTTTAATTCATAGACATTATTTCCTCCAATCACATTGTTACATGAAGTTTTTTATTTTAGCAATTTTTCATTCTGTCCTAGAATTCCCAACTCTCACATTGCAGATCTGTTTTGGTATGCTGTCTTCTTTATCCACTAGAAACCTTAGCATATTAATTATCTTTGTTTAATATCCTAGTCTCATAATTCCAACATCTACACCATGTCTGAAACTGGTCCTCATGTTTGCTGTGTCTCTGAAAACTGTTTTTTACCCTCTTAGCATGCCTTATAATTTTTAGTTGTGAGCCAGACATGATCATGCTGTGCCGGGTACAGGGCACTACCTTCAGTGACAGGCCTATCCCGGGTGGTGGGTGTGTGGCAGGGGCATCCTTAGTCCAATTAGTCTGTCTCCAGTGCCCCTGAGCCCCAAGGTTGTGACCTCCTGCGTGCGCCCAGTCCTTCCCCTCAGGCAGGAGAGGAGAACTTGCTGGGGCTTGGGGGGGGGGGTTCCGCAGCGTGGGGTGTTCCTCTTTCCCAGGTCAGTTATGTTCTGGTAAAATCCCAGTAGATTAGGCTCAGGTTTAACTAGTTTCCCCTGAGGGCAGGCCTTGTTAAGAAGAACACGGTACTCTGGTGAATTTCAGAACTGTTGCTTTTTCTTTTCTTGCTCAAAGCATACCCTTATGATCTGATTTGTCTCAGCTCTTCACTGAGAGAACCTGGTAAGGCTCCTGGAGTAAACTCACAAAGATGTGACCACTCCCACCCCACCCCCACACCCTCCCCACCCTTGTGACTGAATTCGCCCAGCAATTTGGTGTTTTTACGTAACCAATGTACAGAGAATCGTTTGAAAATCAACAAGGATATGAACTTAACACCACCATGAACCAACAGGACCTAAACCACATTTATAAATCACTCTGCCCAACAACAGCACAATGCACATTATTTTCAAGGGCCTATGTTCTGTATATTCTGGGCCAAAAAACAGACCTCAGCAAATGAATGAATGAATGAATGAATGAATGAATGAATGAATGAATAAGAAAGAGAGAGAGAGAAAGGAAAGAAAAAAGAGAGAAAGGAAGAAAACAATAGAAAAGAAGAGAAAAGAAAAAATCCCACAGAACCATGGTCTCTGACGACGATGTAAACAAACTAGAGGGAGGTTTGGGGGGGCTAAATGGGTGATGAGTATTAAGGAGGGCACTTGTTGTGATGAGCACTAGGTGTTATATTTAAGTGATGAATCACTGAATTCTATTCCTGAAACCAGTATTACAGGATATTTAACTAGAATTTAACATTTGAAAAAAAAGAACCATTGAATCACTATATTATATACCTGAAATGAATATAACACTACATATTAACTTATAGGAATTAAAATTTAAAAATTTTTAAAAATATTTAAAAAATTCAAACTACATATTGAAAGGAGAAAGATAACAAATATCCATACACAGTCTACTTTATCCATGGATCAAAGATAAAATCCCAATACATCGAACTGAATGAAAATGAAACTACAACATACTAAAATCTGTGGGACACAGCTAAATCAATGGATAGCAAGGTTTAGAGCACTAAATGCATACATTAGAAAGGAGGAGGGGCGCCTGGGTGGCTCAGTCAGTTAATCCAACTCGTGGTATTGACTCGAGTCATGATGGACCCCAGGGTTGTGAGACTGAGCCCACATTGTGCTGGTGCATGGCATGGGGGCTGCTTAATCTCCCTCTCCCTTCGCACCTACTCCCTCCTTCTCTCCCCCCATCTCTATTTCTCTCTCCCTCTCTAAAAAAAAAAGGTTCAAAACAACAAGCTCTCACCTTAAGAACCTAGAAAAAGACTAGGAAATAAAACCAAAAGAACCATTCTACCCAATTTCAAGATATATAGCTACAGTAATCAAAAGTGTGTGGTGTTGGTGAAGGGAGAGGCAAATGGAACACAGTAAAGACAGATAAATGGGACAGAACGAAGGACCCAGAAATAGACCTACGCAAATATGCCCAACTGAGTTTTGACAAAGGTGAAAAGCAATTCAATAGTGAAGAGAAAGCCTTTTCAATAAATGGTGCTGGAGCAAGTGGACTTCCATACACACACACACACAAAAAAGAACCACAATCTAAGTCTCATACCTTATACAAAAATTAACTCAGGGTGCCTGGGTGGCTCAGCCGGTTAGGCAGCTAGCTCTTGATTTTGGCTCAGGTCATGATGTCCCAGTCCTCGACTAAGTCAGGTTCTAAGTTCAGTGGGGAGTCTGCTTGAGGTTGCTCTCTCCCCTTCTCCCTTCACCCCTCTCCCTGATCACGTGTGTGCTCCCACTCTCAAAATATAAATAAATAAATAAATAAATATATCTATATCTATATATATATATATATTAAATTAACTCAAAATGAATCACTGACTTAAATGTAAAATTATAATAACGTTTAGGAAAAAATTTGCAGAAAATACAGCCAGGTAAAAAAACCTTAGGTTTGACATCAAATCATTTTCCATAAAGGAAAAATTGATTAATTGGGCATTATCAAACAATCAAAATTCTGAATCTGTACTGTGTGAAACACCCTTAGGACAAAAAAGACAAGATACAAACTGGGAAAAAAATATATGCAAACCACATATCTGATAAAGGCTCCTATTTGAAGTATATAAACTCAAATTTTGACCCCACAACAAGCAAGCAATCTAGTCAAAAGAAAATTTAAAAAAAATGGGCAAAAGACCTAAACACTTAACCAAAGAGTATGCAGATGGAAAGCACCTAAAAAGTTGCTATGAGGGCAATTCAAATTAAAATTACAATGAGCTGTCACACATACCTATCAGAATGACTAAAATAAAATGTATCAGAGAGACCCCGCCACCAAAAGCAAGGGAGGATGTGGAATAACTGGATCACTCCTGCGTTGCTGGTGGGAATGTAAAATGGTAGAGCTAATCTTGAAAACAGTTAACAGTTTCTTTTATTTTTTAAATCTTTTCTATAAATTCCACTTAACATCCAGTGTACTATTAATTTCAGATGTACAGTGTAGTGATTCAACACTTCCACACAGTTTCTTTAAAAACTAGATCTGCAACTACCATATGACCCAGTAATTGCACTCTTGCAATTTGTTCTAGAGAAATCAAAACTTATGTTCGCTCAGACACCTATACATAAATGTTTAGAGCAGCTTTATAATAGCCAAAACCTGGAAACAATCCAGATAGCCTCCCATTCCAGGCTCTCAGCTGACTCATGCCACACTGCCAGTCGTCCCCTACATTGGCCACATATTGGCGTGTGAGGGTCAAGTAAGGTGATGTCCTCTCAGAGAGACACATGGTGAACGGAACAGAGGTCCTCTTTCTTACATTTTTTTTACCCTAATCTGTCAGTAGTTTCTACCATCTCTTGATTTCCCTGGAATTTCAACCCCAGGAGAGGGGGTGGGTCAGAAGCCAAAAGTGTGGCTTCACATATTTGTTTTCTCTTTCTTGAATGCTTTCCCCAAACAGAACAGCCTAAAACAACATTTATAACCTGAGATAGTTTCCGTGGGCCAGCCATCCAGGTGTGACTCGCCAGGTACCTCTGGCTCAGGATCTCGCACAAGGTCGCGCTCAAGATGTCAGCTGGATCTTCAGTCATCTCCAGGCTTGTGTGGGGAGGGGGCAGGGGGGAATCTGCTCTTGAGCTCACTCAGGCGGCTGTTAGCAGCCAGAGGTCCTCCATCGCTGTAAGCAAGAGACATTCGTTCCTTGCCACATGGGCCTCTCCAGGATACAATTCACGACAAGCACCTGGCTTCCCTCAGAGCTGATCACGGGGGAAGGGAGACAGACCAGGCCCAAGATGGAAGCCGGTTTCTTTGTAAACTAACCTCCGAAGTGACATCCTATCACTTTTGCTATATCCTGCCCTTAGAAGTGAGTCAGTACTTCCAGACCATATTCAAGGGGTAGGGGGCATTACACAAGTGTATGTGTACCAAAGCTGGGAATCATTGGAGACCCCTTAGAGCCTGCCCACCATACTTTGGTGGGACTTTTGCCCACAGCTAGCTACCACTATGATATTTGCATCCTTACTCAAATGTGAACTAGGAGAAAATTTATCAAGCCCTTCTGGGATCCTTACAAGCAAATTGCATAGAAGTTACTTGCATAGAAGTCCCTGGGTGGATCAGTCAGTTACGCATGCGACTCTTGATTTTGGTTCTGGACACCTGGGTGGATCAGTCAGTTACGCATGCGACTCTTGATTTTGGTTCTGGACACGATCTCAGGCTTGCGAGATCGAGCCAAGCGTCCTGCTCTGCACTCAGTGGGAAACCTGCCTAGGATTCTCTCTCTCTGTCCCTCCCTCGCTTGCATGTGTGTGTGCATTCCCTCTCTCTCTCTCTCTCTCTCTCTCTCTCGAAGGAAGGAAGGAAGGATGAAAGAGAAAGAAAGAATGAAAGAAAGAAAGGAAGAAAGGAAAGGAAAGGAAAGGGAGAAAGAAATAGTATTAGTTACTTGCACACCAGTCAGTAGTTAGACAGCCCTGGGTTGGAATGCCAGCTCTGAAATTTACTACCTGTGTGGTCTTGGGGCAAGTTATTTAACCTCTCTGAAGCTCAGTAATGTGTGACACACTGGGTTATTGGGAAAATTAAATGACATAATCCATGTAAAAGACGTAACGGAGTGCTTGGCATATAGTCCCTTAATAAAATCAACTCTCAGCAGTAGTATCAGCAATTTGGTATTTTTATTTTATTTTTTATGTTTAACAAACATTGAGTAATACTATCTCTCCTAGGGCTATAGGGAACTTCACTAAGAAGTATGTAGCATCAGTTAAATACTAGGGTGGGTTTAAACTAAAAGGAGCAGTGGGTATGGCTTAAGGGGGAGGCACAACAGCTGCTGTGCTCTGGTTGCGGACCTTGGTGGCTGCTGGGAAGCTGAGTCAGACCTGCAGGGGACCCGAGGCACTTGAGTCCTCCGGGCACACCCTTGCTCCCTGCTGGGGCCTCTGGGGATTCAGGAGAGCCCCTGGCCCTTGAGGGCGTCTGGGGGCTGTGCTCAGAACAGGAGCAGGAGGCCCCCATGGGACAAGGCTGGACCCTGGGCCCCAAGTTGACCAGATTCTGCACCGGCCAACGGTTTTCTTCCCTCAGCTTTCTGAGCTCCCTCTCGGCCCTCCAAGCAGCCTTCTGGCTCTGGTCACTCCTCTTCTCATACACGAGGATGTCCCGTTCGTGCAAGGAGCAGATCTTCTCCCTTTCCTTGCTCAGGTCCTCAGCCATCTTCCTGTAGAGGCTGAAGTTCCAATTGGCCTCATCGGCCTTCCTGCGTATCTTGATCAGTTCGTTCTCCACTTCCAGGCGGAGGGTTTGCTCCTCCACCAGCTTTCTCTCCAGTTGCAGGATGTGCTCTTCCCACGTCTCAGGCTGTACTTTGAGCTGCTGCCGGACCTTGTTAATCTCACTGTCCAGGAGGGTGTTTTGAAGTCGCAAACTTAATTCCTCAGCTTGGTAGGTTGCTACTTGTTTTCTGAGCTCTGCAGTTATCTTGTTTTGCTTCATCAGTTCCCTGGACAGCTTTCCTTTTTTCTCTGGGCCCCCGCCCGAGGGCACAGGGACGTGGACGCCGAGAGGGGAGCCATTCTGGTAGTGGGCTGACGGGTGGATGGGGCCAGTAGCCTCCTCCCTCCTCCCCTGTCCTTCGGAGCCCGCACCATCCAGCTGATGTCTAACGAGCTCCAGCACGTGCAGCATCTTCAGCATGATCTGGCCTAGGCTCTGGAGTTGGCTTCTGTCCGCACCCGCAGCCGGCTGCACTCCTGGGCTGGGAAGCTCTGGCCTGCCTTCCTCCTCTGCCTCTTCCTGCTCTCTCTGCCCGCCACTGCCGATCTCCTGGGCCCGCGGGCCTTGACTTCCCTGAACATCGGGGCTGGCATTGGAGCCTTCCGTTATTTTCCTCGCGGGCGGTTCTCCATCTTCCTGTGATGCTCTGGAGATGGGATTTTCATCAGTCGGCGGGGAAGGGCTATTAGGCGGGCTTTCCCCAATTCCCTTCAGCAGTTGGGCAGCGTCTTTCACTGAGAAATAGCTGTGAGTTTTGTTCAGGACCTCCAGAGCGAGAATCTGTAGTGGGAGAGGACTGGCCTTCTGCACAGGAGATGCGACAGCTTCACAGGCTTGTGTCTCTGCACCTGTCTCCTGCACGCCTTTCTCAGAGACTTCACCCTGGGCACACTGCCCCCTTCGTCTTCTTAAGCTGCGTCCGCTCTTTACTAGGACTATCACCACTGCGGTGCACACCAGGATCTCCCAGCGAAACTCAGAGACTCGTGGCATGTGTGGCACACTTTCGTGTATCACCAACAGGGCAGCCCACAGCTGCTCTAGAACTGGCTGGAGAGACATTTCCATGGCCACCAGCTGGCTCCAAAGGGCCTCGTGGCTCTGTCTCCAATCACCAGTGTCTTGTGGGCCACAAATAAGTGCTTGGAACCCCAAGGAGGGTTCCGTCTCCAACACACACCAGTGCCTGGCCAGAGGGGCTGACATCAGTTGGGGTGGGGGAGGGGCACCTGAGTTCTAGCAGACCCTCCTCTTCCTTTGCTCATTGCATGGACAGAAAAAGAAACTACTTACACAGTGCATGGGGGGAATAGATGCACAGCCTGGAGCTGGGGCCTCTGTCAGCCCACCTGGTCCTATAGCACACCTAGAGGGTCATAGCAGGGCCATGCCATTTTCCTCTGCATGGGTGTTAGGCACAGGGGGACCCGTCCCTGGCTGAGCCTCATCCCCCCCCCTCACCCCCACCATTCACAGAAGCCTGGTCCCAGAGATCTCCTCCCTCTGAAGCTTCCTCTGTCTTTGTCTTTTATTGGTGTGGGAGGGGTGGGGTGCAAGCGCACCACACTGAAGGGTGTCCCCAGAGATACCAACCAAGAGAGTAGACTTTCAGTTGTAACAACACACAAGAAAAAAAAAAAAAAAGGACTGGCAGGGTCTGATATTTTCATGGATGTCCGCTGGAGCCTGTTTTCCACATTAAATCCATGTCTTCCAGGAAGCAGGTGTATCTCGGTGGAGGTGGCCTGTATCATTTTCCTTTGCCCCGAAGAAAGTTTTTTATAGTTTGCATGGCAGGGGTGTCAGCAACAAATTCCACAATTTTTGATCTGTGATTGTCGTCATTTCTCTTTAACTTTGGAAGGATAACTTCAGAGGCGACAGATTCTTAATTTGGTGGCTTTTTTATTCCACTCCACTCCTTGGTTGTACGGTTTCTAAAGGGAAGTTTCTTTGTAGTCTCATCTGTATTTCTGTGTATGTCAGGTGGTTTTTCCCAGTGGATCCTTTTTCCCTTTTTGTTGTTTCCTTCATTTCCTGCAGTTTTTGATATGCCTATGTATAGATTTTATGCTTCACTTGATTTACTAATTTAAGTAATCTCTATACCCAACATGGGGCTTGAACTCATGACTCCCAGATCAAGAGCCGCACGCTCTTCTGACGGAGCCAGCCAGATGCCCCTATGTACAGATTTTTTGGTATTTATCATGCTTGGTGTGCTCTGAACCTCCTGCATCTACCGTTTAGTGTCCTCCTTTTTTTTTTTTTTTTAATTCATAGACATTATTTCCTCCAATCACATTGTTACATGAAGTTTTTTATTTTAGCAATTTTTCATTCTGTCCTAGAATTCCCAACTCTCACATTGCAGATCTGTTTTGGTATGCTGTCTTCTTTATCCACTAGAAACCTTAGCATATTAATTATCTTTGTTTAATATCCTAGTCTCATAATTCCAACATCTACACCATGTCTGAAACTGGTCCTCATGTTTGCTGTGTCTCTGAAAACTGTTTTTTACCCTCTTAGCATGCCTTATAATTTTTAGTTGTGAGCCAGACATGATCATGCTGTGCCGGGTACAGGGCACTACCTTCAGTGACAGGCCTATCGCGGGTGGTGGGTGTGTGGCAGGGGCATCCTTAGTCCAATTAGTCTGTCTCCAGTGCCCCTGAGCCCCAAGGTTGTGACCTCCTGCGTGCGCGCAGTCCTTCCCCTCAGGCAGGAGAGGAGAACTTGCTGGGGCTGGGGGGGGGGGGGTTCCGCAGCGTGGGGTGTTCCTCTTTCCCAGGTCAGTTATGTTCTGGTAAAATCCCAGTAGATTAGGCTCAGGTTTAACTAGTTTCCCCTGAGGGCAGGCCTTGTTAAGAAGAACACGGTACTCTGGTGAATTTCAGAACTGTTGCTTTTTCTTTTCTTGCTCAAAGCATACCCTTATGATCTGATTTGTCTCAGCTCTTCACTGAGAGAACCTGGTAGGGCTCCTGGAGTAAACTCACAAAGATGTGACCACTCCCACCCCACCCCCACACCCTCCCCACCCTTGTGACTGAATTCGCCCAGCAATTTGGTGTTTTTAAGTAACCAATGTACAGAGAATCGTTTGAAAATCAACAAGGATATGAACTTAACACCACCATGAACCAACAGGACCTAAACCACATTTATAAATCACTCTGCCCAACAACAGCACAATGCACATTATTTTCAAGGGCCTATGTTCTGTATATTCTGGGCCAAAAAACAGACCTCAGCAAATGAATGAATGAATGAATGAATGAATGAATGAATGAATAAGAAAGAGAGAGAGAGAAAGGAAAGAAAAAAGAGAGAAAGGAAGAAAACAATAGAAAAGAAGAGAAAAGAAAAAATCCCACAGAACCATGGTCTCTGACGACGATGTAAACAAACTAGAGGGAGGTTTGGGGGGGCTAAATGGGTGATGAGTATTAAGGAGGGCACTTGTTGTGATGAGCACTAGGTGTTATATTTAAGTGATGAATCACTGAATTCTATTCCTGAAACCAGTATTACAGGATATTTAACTAGAATTTAACATTTGAAAAAAAAGAACCATTGAATCACTATATTATATACCTGAAATGAATATAACACTACATATTAACTTATAGGAATTAAAATTTAAAAATTTTTAAAAATATTTAAAAAATTCAAACTACATATTGAAAGGAGAAAGATAACAAATATCCATACACAGTCTACTTTATCCATGGATCAAAGATAAAATCCCAATACATCGAACTGAATGAAAATGAAACTACAACATACTAAAATCTGTGGGACACAGCTAAATCAATGGATAGCAAGGTTTAGAGCACTAAATGCATACATTAGAAAGGAGGAGGGGCGCCTGGGTGGCTCAGTCAGTTAATCCAACTCGTGGTATTGACTCGAGTCATGATGGACCCCAGGGTTGTGAGACTGAGCCCACATTGTGCTGGTGCATGGCATGGGGGCTGCTTAATCTCCCTCTCCCTTCGCACCTACTCCCTCCTTCTCTCCCCCCATCTCTATTTCTCTCTCCCTCTCTAAAAAAAAAAGGTTCAAAACAACAAGCTCTCACCTTAAGAACCTAGAAAAAGACTAGGAAATAAAACCAAAAGAACCATTCTACCCAATTTCAAGATATATAGCTACAGTAATCAAAAGTGTGTGGTGTTGGTGAAGGGAGAGGCAAATGGAACACAGTAAAGACAGATAAATGGGACAGAACGAAGGACCCAGAAATAGACCTACGCAAATATGCCCAACTGAGTTTTGACAAAGGTGAAAAGCAATTCAATAGTGAAGAGAAAGCCTTTTCAATAAATGGTGCTGGAGCAAGTGGACTTCCATACACACACACACACAAAAAAGAACCACAATCTAAGTCTCATACCTTATACAAAAATTAACTCAGGGTGCCTGGGTGGCTCAGCCGGTTAGGCAGCTAGCTCTTGATTTTGGCTCAGGTCATGATGTCCCAGTCCTCGACTAAGTCAGGTTCTAAGTTCAGTGGGGAGTCTGCTTGAGGTTGCTCTCTCCCCTTCTCCCTTCACCCCTCCCCTGATCACGTGTGTGCTCCCACTCTCAAAATATAAATAAATAAATAAATAAATAAATAAATAAATAAATAAATAAATATCTATATCTATCTATCTATCTATATATATATATTAAATTAACTCAAAATGAATCACTGACTTAAATGTAAAATTATAATAACGTTTAGGAAAAAATTTGCAGAAAATACAGCCAGGTAAAAAAACCTTAGGTTTGACATCAAATCATTTTCCATAAAGGAAAAATTGATTAATTGGGCATTATCAAACAATCAAAATTCTGAATCTGTACTGTGTGAAACACCCTTAGGACAAAAAAGACAAGATACAAACTGGGAAAAAAATATATGCAAACCACATATCTGATAAAGGCTCCTATTTGAAGTATATAAACTCAAATTTTGACCCCACAACAAGCAAGCAATCTAGTCAAAAGAAAATTTAAAAAAAATGGGCAAAAGACCTAAACACTTAACCAAAGAGTATGCAGATGGAAAGCACCTAAAAAGTTGCTATGAGGGCAATTCAAATTAAAATTACAATGAGCTGTCACACATACCTATCAGAATGACTAAAATAAAATGTATCAGAGAGACCCCGCCACCAAAAGCAAGGGAGGATGTGGAATAACTGGATCACTCCTGCGTTGCTGGTGGGAATGTAAAATGGTAGAGCTAATCTTGAAAACAGTTAACAGTTTCTTTTATTTTTTAAATCTTTTCTATAAATTCCACTTAACATCCAGTGTACTATTAATTTCAGATGTACAGTATAGTGATTCAACACTTCCACACAGTTTCTTTAAAAACTAGATCTGCAACTACCATATGACCCAGTAATTGCACTCTTGCAATTTGTTCTAGAGAAATCAAAACTTATGTTCGCTCAGACACCTATACATAAATGTTTAGAGCAGCTTTATAATAGCCAAAACCTGGAAACAATCCAGATAGCCTTCCATTCCAGGCTCTCAGCTGACTCATCCCACACTGCCAGTCGTCCCCTACATTGGCCACATATTGGCGTGTGAGGGTCAAGTAAGGTGATGTCCTCTCAGAGAGACACATGGTGAACGGAACAGAGGTCCTCTTTCTTACATTTTTTTTTACCCTAATCTGTCAGTAGTTTCTACCATCTCTTGATTTCCCTGGAATTTCAACCCCAGGAGAGGGGGTGGGTCAGAAGCCAAAAGTGTGGCTTCACATATTTGTTTTCTCTTTCTTGAATGCTTTCCCCAAACAGAACAGCCTAAAACAACATTTATAACCTGAGATAGTTTCCGTGGGCCAGCCATCCAGGTGTGACTCGCCAGGTACCTCTGGCTCAGGATCTCGCACAAGGTCGCGCTCAAGATGTCAGCTGGATCTTCAGTCATCTCCAGGCTTGTGTGGGGAGGGGGCAGGGGGGAATCTGCTCTTGAGCTCACTCAGGCGGCTGTTAGCAGCCAGAGGTCCTCCATCGCTGTAAGCAAGAGACATTCGTTCCTTGCCACATGGGCCTCTCCAGGATACAATTCACGACAAGCACCTGGCTTCCCTCAGAGCTGATCACGGGGGAAGGGAGACAGACCAGGCCCAAGATGGAAGCCGGTTTCTTTGTAAACTAACCTCCGAAGTGACATCCTATCACTTTTGCTATATCCTGCCCTTAGAAGTGAGTCAGTACTTCCAGACCATATTCAAGGGGTAGGGGGCATTACACAAGTGTATGTGTACCAAAGCTGGGAATCATTGGAGACCCCTTAGAGCCTGCCCACCATACTTTGGTGGGACTTTTGCCCACAGCTAGCTACCACTATGATATTTGCATCCTTACTCAAATGTGAACTAGGAGAAAATTTATCAAGCCCTTCTGGGATCCTTACAAGCAAATTGCATAGAAGTTACTTGCATAGAAGTCCCTGGGTGGATCAGTCAGTTACGCATGCGACTCTTGATTTTGGTTCTGGACACCTGGGTGGATCAGTCAGTTACGCATGCGACTCTTGATTTTGGTTCTGGACACGATCTCAGGCTTGCGAGATCGAGCCAAGCGTCCTGCTCTGCACTCAGTGGGAAACCTGCCTAGGATTCTCTCTCTCTGTCCCTCCCTCACTTACATGTGTGTGTGCATTCCCTCTCTCTCTCTCTCTCTCTCTCGAAGGAAGGAAGGAAGGATGAAAGAGAAAGAAAGAATGAAAGAAAGAAAGGAAGGAAGGAAAAGAAAGGAAAGGAAAGGAAAGGGAGAAAGAAATAGTATTAGTTACTTGCACACCAGTCAGTAGTTAGACAGCCCTGGGTTGGAATGCCAGCTCTGAAATTTACTACCTGTGTGGTCTTGGGGCAAGTTATTTAACCTCTCTGAAGCTCAGTAATGTGTGACACACTGGGTTATTGGGAAAATTAAATGACATAATCCATGTAAAAGACGTAACGGAGTGCTTGGCATATAGTCCCTTAATAAAATCAACTCTCAGCAGTAGTATCAGCAATTTGGTATTTTTATTTTATTTTTTATGTTTAACAAACATTGAGTAATACTCTCTCTCCTAGGGCTATAGGGAACTTCACTAAGAACTATGTAGCATCAGTTAAATACTAGGGTGGGTTTAAACTAAAAGGAGCAGTGGGTATGGCTTAAGGGGGAGGCACAACAGCTGCTGTGCTCTGGTTGCGGACCTTGGTGGCTGCTGGGAAGCTGAGTCAGACCTGCAGGGGACCCGAGGCCCTTGAGCCCTCCGGGCACACCCTTGCTCCCTGCTGGGGCCTCTGGGGATTCAGGAGAGCCCCTGGCCCTTGAGGGCGTCTGGGGGCTGTGCTCAGAACAGGAGCAGGAGGCCCCCATGGGACAGGCTGGACCCTGGGCCCCAAGTTGACCAGATTCTGCACCGGCCAACGGTTTTCTTCCCTCAGCTTTCTGAGCTCCCTCTCGGCCCTCCAAGCAGCCTTCTGGCTCTGGTCACTCCTCTTCTCATACACGAGGATGTCCCGTTCGTGCAAGGAGCAGATCTTCTCCCTTTCCTTGCTCAGGTCCTCAGCCATCTTCCTGTAGAGGCTGAAGTTCCAATTGGCCTCATCGGCCTTCCTGCGTATCTTGATCAGTTCGTTCTCCACTTCCAGGCGGAGGGTTTGCTCCTCCACCAGCTTTCTCTCCAGTTGCAGGATGTGCTCTTCCCACGTCTCAGGCTGTACTTTGAGCTGCTGCCGGACCTTGTTAATCTCACTGTCCAGGAGGGTGTTTTGAAGTCGCAAACTTAATTCCTCAGCTTGGTAGGTTGCTACTTGTTTTCTGAGCTCTGCAGTTATCTTGTTTTGCTTCATCAGTTCCCTGGACAGCTTTCCTTTTTTCTCTGGGCCCCCGCCCGAGGGCACAGGGACGTGGACGCCGAGAGGGGAGCCATTCTGGTAGTGGGCTGACGGGTGGATGGGGCCAGTAGCCTCCTCCCTCCTCCCCTGTCCTTCGGAGCCCGCACCATCCAGCTGATGTCTAACGAGCTCCAGCACGTGCAGCATCTTCAGCATGATCTGGCCTAGGCTCTGGAGTTGGCTTCTGTCCGCACCCGCAGCCGGCTGCACTCCTGGGCTGGGAAGCTCTGGCCTGCCTTCCTCCTCTGCCTCTTCCTGCTCTCTCTGCCCGCCACTGCTGATCTCCTGGGCCCGCGGGCCTTGACTTCCCTGAACATCGGGGCTGGCATTGGAGCCTTCCGTTATTTTCCTCGCGGGCGGTTCTCCATCTTCCTGTGATGCTCTGGAGATGGGATTTTCATCAGTCGGCGGGGAAGGGCTATTAGGCGGGCTTTCCCCAATTCCCTTCAGCAGTTGGGCAGCGTCTTTCACTGAGAAATAGCTGTGAGTTTTGTTCAGGACCTCCAGAGCGAGAATCTGTAGTGGGAGAGGACTGGCCTTCTGCACAGGAGATGCGACAGCTTCACAGGCTTGTGTCTCTGCACCTGTCTCCTGCACGCCTTTCTCAGAGACTTCACCCTGGGCACACTGCCCCCTTCGTCTTCTTAAGCTGCGTCCGCTCTTTACTAGGACTATCACCACTGCGGTGCACACCAGGATCTCCCAGCGAAACTCAGAGACTCGTGGCATGTGTGGCACACTTTCGTGTATCACCAACAGGGCAGCCCACAGCTGCTCTAGAACTGGCTGGAGAGACATTTCCATGGCCACCAGCTGGCTCCAAAGGGCCTCGTGGCTCTGTCTCCAATCACCAGTGTCTTGTGGGCCACAAATAAGTGCTTGGAACCCCAAGGAGGGTTCCGTCTCCAACACACACCAGTGCCTGGCCAGAGGGGCTGACATCAGTTGGGGTGGGGGAGGGGCACCTGAGTTCTAGCAGACCCTCCTCTTCCTTTGCTCATTGCATGGACAGAAAAAGAAACTACTTACACAGTGCATGGGGGGAATAGATGCACAGCCTGGAGCTGGGGCCTCTGTCAGCCCACCTGGTCCTATAGCACACCTAGAGGGTCATAGCAGGGCCATGCCATTTTCCTCTGCATGGGTGTTAGGCACAGGGGGACCCGTCCCTGGCTGAGCCTCATCCCCCCCTCACCCCCACCATTCACAGAAGCCTGGTCCCAGAGATCTCCTCCCTCTGAAGCTTCCTCTGTCTTTGTCTTTTATTGGTGTGGGAGGGGTGGGGTGCAAGCGCACCACACTGAAGGGTGTCCCCAGAGATACCAACCAAGAGAGTAGACTTTCAGTTGTAACAACACACAAGAAAAAAAAAAAAAAAAGGACTGGCAGGGTCTGATATTTTCATGGATGTCCGCTGGAGCCTGTTTTCCACATTAAATCCATGTCTTCCAGGAAGCAGGTGTATCTCGGTGGAGGTGGCCTGTATCATTTTCCTTTGCCCCGAAGAAAGTTTTTTATAGTTTGCATGGCAGGGGTGTCAGCAACAAATTCCACAATTTTTGATCTGTGATTGTCGTCATTTCTCTTTAACTTTGGAAGGATAACTTCAGAGGCGACAGATTCTTAATTTGGTGGCTTTTTTATTCCACTCCACTCCTTGGTTGTACGGTTTCTAAAGGGAAGTTTCTTTGTAGTCTCATCTGTATTTCTGTGTATGTCAGGTGGTTTTTCCCAGTGGATCCTTTTTCCCTTTTTGTTGTTTCCTTCATTTCCTGCAGTTTTTGATATGCCTATGTATAGATTTTATGCTTCACTTGATTTACTAATTTAAGTAATCTCTATACCCAACATGGGGCTTGAACTCATGACTCCCAGATCAAGAGCCGCACGCTCTTCTGACGGAGCCAGCCAGATGCCCCTATGTACAGATTTTTTGGTATTTATCATGCTTGGTGTGCTCTGAACCTCCTGCATCTACCGTTTAGTGTCCTCCTTTTTTTTTTTTTTTTTTAATTCATAGACATTATTTCCTCCAATCACATTGTTACATGAAGTTTTTTATTTTAGCAATTTTTCATTCTGTCCTAGAATTCCCAACTCTCACATTGCAGATCTGTTTTGGTATGCTGTCTTCTTTATCCACTAGAAACCTTAGCATATTAATTATCTTTGTTTAATATCCTAGTCTCATAATTCCAACATCTACACCATGTCTGAAACTGGTCCTCATGTTTGCTGTGTCTCTGAAAACTGTTTTTTACCCTCTTAGCATGCCTTATAATTTTTAGTTGTGAGCCAGACATGATCATGCTGTGCCGGGTACAGGGCACTACCTTCAGTGACAGGCCTATCGCGGGTGGTGGGTGTGTGGCAGGGGCATCCTTAGTCCAATTAGTCTGTCTCCAGTGCCCCTGAGCCCCAAGGTTGTGACCTCCTGCGTGCGCCCAGTCCTTCCCCTCAGGCAGGAGAGGAGAACTTGCTGGGGCTGGGGGGGGGGGGGTTCCGCAGCGTGGGGTGTTCCTCTTTCCCAGGTCAGTTATGTTCTGGTAAAATCCCAGTAGATTAGGCTCAGGTTTAACTAGTTTCCCCTGAGGGCAGGCCTTGTTAAGAAGAACACGGTACTCTGGTGAATTTCAGAACTGTTGCTTTTTCTTTTCTTGCTCAAAGCATACCCTTATGAGCTGATTTGTCTCAGCTCTTCACTGAGAGAACCTGGTAGGGCTCCTGGAGTAAACTCACAAAGATGTGACCACTCCCACCCCACCCCCACACCCTCCCCACCCTTGTGACTGAATTCGCCCAGCAATTTGGTGTTTTTACGTAACCAATGTACAGAGAATCGTTTGAAAATCAACAAGGATATGAACTTAACACCACCATGAACCAACAGGACCTAAACCACATTTATAAATCACTCTGCCCAACAACAGCACAATGCACATTATTTTCAAGGGCCTATGTTCTGTATATTCTGGGCCAAAAAACAGACCTCAGCAAATGAATGAATGAATGAATGAATGAATGAATGAATGAATAAGAAAGAGAGAGAGAGAAAGGAAAGAAAAAAGAGAGAAAGGAAGAAAACAATAGAAAAGAAAAGAAAAAATCCCACAGAACCATGGTCTCTGACGACGATGTAAACAAACTAGAGGGAGGTTTGGGGGGGCTAAATGGGTGATGAGTATTAAGGAGGGCACTTGTTGTGATGAGCACTAGGTGTTATATTTAAGTGATGAATCACTGAATTCTATTCCTGAAACCAGTATTACAGGATATTTAACTAGAATTTAACATTTGAAAAAAAAGAACCATTGAATCACTATATTATATACCTGAAATGAATATAACACTACATATTAACTTATAGGAATTAAAATTTAAAAATTTTTAAAAATATTTAAAAAATTCAAACTACATATTGAAAGGAGAAAGATAACAAATATCCATACACAGTCTACTTTATCCATGGATCAAAGATAAAATCCCAATACATCGAACTGAATGAAAATGAAACTACAACATACTAAAATCTGTGGGACACAGCTAAATCAATGGATAGCAAGGTTTAGAGCACTAAATGCATACATTAGAAAGGAGGAGGGGCGCCTGGGTGGCTCAGTCAGTTAATCCAACTCGTGGTATTGACTCGAGTCATGATGGACCCCAGGGTTGTGAGACTGAGCCCACATTGTGCTGGTGCATGGCATGGGGGCTGCTTAATCTCCCTCTCCCTTCGCACCTACTCCCTCCTTCTCTCCCCCCATCTCTATTTCTCTCTCCCTCTCTAAAAAAAAAAGGTTCAAAACAACAAGCTCTCACCTTAAGAACCTAGAAAAAGACTAGGAAATAAAACCAAAAGAACCATTCTACCCAATTTCAAGATATATAGCTACAGTAATCAAAAGTGTGTGGTGTTGGTGAAGGGAGAGGCAAATGGAACACAGTAAAGACAGATAAATGGGACAGAACGAAGGACCCAGAAATAGACCTACGCAAATATGCCCAACTGAGTTTTGACAAAGGTGAAAAGCAATTCAATAGTGAAGAGAAAGCCTTTTCAATAAATGGTGCTGGAGCAAGTGGACTTCCATACACACACACACACAAAAAAGAACCACAATCTAAGTCTCATACCTTATACAAAAATTAACTCAGGGTGCCTGGGTGGCTCAGCCGGTTAGGCAGCTAGCTCTTGATTTTGGCTCAGGTCATGATGTCCCAGTCCTCGACTAAGTCAGGTTCTAAGTTCAGTGGGGAGTCTGCTTGAGGTTGCTCTCTCCCCTTCTCCCTTCACCCCTCTCCCTGATCACGTGTGTGCTCCCACTCTCAAAATATAAATAAATAAATAAATAAATAAATAAATAAATAAATATATATATATATATATCTATATCTATCTATCTATCTATATATATATATTAAATTAACTCAAAATGAATCACTGACTTAAATGTAAAATTATAATAACGTTTAGGAAAAAATTTGCAGAAAATACAGCCAGGTAAAAAAACCTTAGGTTTGACATCAAATCATTTTCCATAAAGGAAAAATTGATTAATTGGGCATTATCAAACAATCAAAATTCTGAATCTGTACTGTGTGAAACACCCTTAGGACAAAAAAGACAAGATACAAACTGGGAAAAAAATATATGCAAACCACATATCTGATAAAGGCTCCTATTTGAAGTATATAAACTCAAATTTTGACCCCACAACAAGCAAGCAATCTAGTCAAAAGAAAATTTAAAAAAAATGGGCAAAAGACCTAAACACTTAACCAAAGAGTATGCAGATGGAAAGCACCTAAAAAGTTGCTATGAGGGCAATTCAAATTAAAATTACAATGAGCTGTCACACATACCTATCAGAATGACTAAAATAAAATGTATCAGAGAGACCCCGCCACCAAAAGCAAGGGAGGATGTGGAATAACTGGATCACTCCTGCGTTGCTGGTGGGAATGTAAAATGGTAGAGCTAATCTTGAAAACAGTTAACAGTTTCTTTTATTTTTTAAATCTTTTCTATAAATTCCACTTAACATCCAGTGTACTATTAATTTCAGATGTACAGTATAGTGATTCAACACTTCCACACAGTTTCTTTAAAAACTAGATCTGCAACTACCATATGACCCAGTAATTGCACTCTTGCAATTTGTTCTAGAGAAATCAAAACTTATGTTCGCTCAGACACCTATACATAAATGTTTAGAGCAGCTTTATAATAGCCAAAACCTGGAAACAATCCAGATAGCCTTCCATTCCAGGCTCTCAGCTGACTCATGCCACACTGCCAGTCGTCCCCTACATTGGCCACATATTGGCGTGTGAGGGTCAAGTAAGGTGATGTCCTCTCAGAGAGACACATGGTGAACGGAACAGAGGTCCTCTTTCTTACATTTTTTTTTACCCTAATCTGTCAGTAGTTTCTACCATCTCTTGATTTCCCTGGAATTTCAACCCCAGGAGAGGGGGTGGGTCAGAAGCCAAAAGTGTGGCTTCACATATTTGTTTTCTCTTTCTTGAATGCTTTCCCCAAACAGAACAGCCTAAAACAACATTTATAACCTGAGATAGTTTCCGTGGGCCAGCCATCCAGGTGTGACTCGCCAGGTACCTCTGGCTCAGGATCTCGCACAAGGTCGCGCTCAAGATGTCAGCTGGATCTTCAGTCATCTCCAGGCTTGTGTGGGGAGGGGGCAGGGGGGAATCTGCTCTTGAGCTCACTCAGGCGGCTGTTAGCAGCCAGAGGTCCTCCATCGCTGTAAGCAAGAGACATTCGTTCCTTGCCACATGGGCCTCTCCAGGATACAATTCACGACAAGCACCTGGCTTCCCTCAGAGCTGATCACGGGGGAAGGGAGACAGACCAGGCCCAAGATGGAAGCCGGTTTCTTTGTAAACTAACCTCCGAAGTGACATCCTATCACTTTTGCTATATCCTGCCCTTAGAAGTGAGTCAGTACTTCCAGACCATATTCAAGGGGTAGGGGGCATTACACAAGTGTATGTGTACCAAAGCTGGGAATCATTGGAGACCCCTTAGAGCCTGCCCACCATACTTTGGTGGGACTTTTGCCCACAGCTAGCTACCACTATGATATTTGCATCCTTACTCAAATGTGAACTAGGAGAAAATTTATCAAGCCCTTCTGGGATCCTTACAAGCAAATTGCATAGAAGTTACTTGCATAGAAGTCCCTGGGTGGATCAGTCAGTTACGCATGCGACTCTTGATTTTGGTTCTGGACACCTGGGTGGATCAGTCAGTTACGCATGCGACTCTTGATTTTGGTTCTGGACACGATCTCAGGCTTGCGAGATCGAGCCAAGCGTCCTGCTCTGCACTCAGTGGGAAACCTGCCTAGGATTCTCTCTCTCTGTCCCTCCCTCACTTACATGTGTGTGTGCATTCCCTCTCTCTCTCTCTCTCTCTCTCGAAGGAAGGAAGGAAGGATGAAAGAGAAAGAAAGAATGAAAGAAAGAAAGGAAGGAAGGAAAAGAAAGGAAAGGAAAGGAAAGGGAGAAAGAAATAGTATTAGTTACTTGCACACCAGTCAGTAGTTAGACAGCCCTGGGTTGGAATGCCAGCTCTGAAATTTACTACCTGTGTGGTCTTGGGGCAAGTTATTTAACCTCTCTGAAGCTCAGTAATGTGTGACACACTGGGTTATTGGGAAAATTAAATGACATAATCCATGTAAAAGACGTAACGGAGTGCTTGGCATATAGTCCCTTAATAAAATCAACTCTCAGCAGTAGTATCAGCAATTTGGTATTTTTATTTTATTTTTTATGTTTAACAAACATTGAGTAATACTCTCTCTCCTAGGGCTATAGGGAACTTCACTAAGAAGTATGTAGCATCAGTTAAATACTAGGGTGGGTTTAAACTAAAAGGAGCAGTGGGTATGGCTTAAGGGGGAGGCACAACAGCTGCTGTGCTCTGGTTGCGGACCTTGGTGGCTGCTGGGAAGCTGAGTCAGACCTGCAGGGGACCCGAGGCCCTTGAGCCCTCCGGGCACACCCTTGCTCCCTGCTGGGGCCTCTGGGGATTCAGGAGAGCCCCTGGCCCTTGAGGGCGTCTGGGGGCTGTGCTCAGAACAGGAGCAGGAGGCCCCCATGGGACAGGCTGGACCCTGGGCCCCAAGTTGACCAGATTCTGCACCGGCCAACGGTTTTCTTCCCTCAGCTTTCTGAGCTCCCTCTCGGCCCTCCAAGCAGCCTTCTGGCTCTGGTCACTCCTCTTCTCATACACGAGGATGTCCCGTTCGTGCAAGGAGCAGATCTTCTCCCTTTCCTTGCTCAGGTCCTCAGCCATCTTCCTGTAGAGGCTGAAGTTCCAATTGGCCTCATCGGCCTTCCTGCGTATCTTGATCAGTTCGTTCTCCACTTCCAGGCGGAGGGTTTGCTCCTCCACCAGCTTTCTCTCCAGTTGCAGGATGTGCTCTTCCCACGTCTCAGGCTGTACTTTGAGCTGCTGCCGGACCTTGTTAATCTCACTGTCCAGGAGGGTGTTTTGAAGTCGCAAACTTAATTCCTCAGCTTGGTAGGTTGCTACTTGTTTTCTGAGCTCTGCAGTTATCTTGTTTTGCTTCATCAGTTCCCTGGACAGCTTTCCTTTTTTCTCTGGGCCCCCGCCCGAGGGCACAGGGACGTGGACGCCGAGAGGGGAGCCATTCTGGTAGTGGGCTGACGGGTGGATGGGGCCAGTAGCCGCCTCCCTCCTCCCCTGTCCTTCGGAGCCCGCACCATCCAGCTGATGTCTAACGAGCTCCAGCACGTGCAGCATCTTCAGCATGATCTGGCCTAGGCTCTGGAGTTGGCTTCTGTCCGCACCCGCAGCCGGCTGCACTCCTGGGCTGGGAAGCTCTGGCCTGCCTTCCTCCTCTGCCTCTTCCTGCTCTCTCTGCCCGCCACTGCTGATCTCCTGGGCCCGCGGGCCTTGACTTCCCTGAACATCGGGGCTGGCATTGGAGCCTTCCGTTATTTTCCTCGCGGGCGGTTCTCCATCTTCCTGTGATGCTCTGGAGATGGGATTTTCATCAGTCGGCGGGGAAGGGCTATTAGGCGGGCTTTCCCCAATTCCCTTCAGCAGTTGGGCAGCGTCTTTCACTGAGAAATAGCTGTGAGTTTTGTTCAGGACCTCCAGAGCGAGAATCTGTAGTGGGAGAGGACTGGCCTTCTGCACAGGAGATGCGACAGCTTCACAGGCTTGTGTCTCTGCACCTGTCTCCTGCACGCCTTTCTCAGAGACTTCACCCTGGGCACACTGCCCCCTTCGTCTTCTTAAGCTGCGTCCGCTCTTTACTAGGACTATCACCACTGCGGTGCACACCAGGATCTCCCAGCGAAACTCAGAGACTCGTGGCATGTGTGGCACACTTTCGTGTATCACCAACAGGGCAGCCCACAGCTGCTCTAGAACTGGCTGGAGAGACATTTCCATGGCCACCAGCTGGCTCCAAAGGGCCTCGTGGCTCTGTCTCCAATCACCAGTGTCTTGTGGGCCACAAATAAGTGCTTGGAACCCCAAGGAGGGTTCCGTCTCCAACACACACCAGTGCCTGGCCAGAGGGGCTGACATCAGTTGGGGTGGGGGAGGGGCACCTGAGTTCTAGCAGACCCTCCTCTTCCTTTGCTCATTGCATGGACAGAAAAAGAAACTACTTACACAGTGCATGGGGGGAATAGATGCACAGCCTGGAGCTGGGGCCTCTGTCAGCCCACCTGGTCCTATAGCACACCTAGAGGGTCATAGCAGGGCCATGCCATTTTCCTCTGCATGGGTGTTAGGCACAGGGGGACCCGTCCCTGGCTGAGCCTCATCCCCCCCCCTCACCCCCACCATTCACAGAAGCCTGGTCCCAGAGATCTCCTCCCTCTGAAGCTTCCTCTGTCTTTGTCTTTTATTGGTGTGGGAGGGGTGGGGTGCAAGCGCACCACACTGAAGGGTGTCCCCAGAGATACCAACCAAGAGAGTAGACTTTCAGTTGTAACAACACACAAGAAAAAAAAAAAAAAAAGGACTGGCAGGGTCTGATATTTTCATGGATGTCCGCTGGAGCCTGTTTTCCACATTAAATCCATGTCTTCCAGGAAGCAGGTGTATCTCGGTGGAGGTGGCCTGTATCATTTTCCTTTGCCCCGAAGAAAGTTTTTTATAGTTTGCATGGCAGGGGTGTCAGCAACAAATTCCACAATTTTTGATCTGTGATTGTCGTCATTTCTCTTTAACTTTGGAAGGATAACTTCAGAGGCGACAGATTCTTAATTTGGTGGCTTTTTTATTCCACTCCACTCCTTGGTTGTACGGTTTCTAAAGGGAAGTTTCTTTGTAGTCTCATCTGTATTTCTGTGTATGTCAGGTGGTTTTTCCCAGTGGATCATTTCCTGCAGTATTTGATATGCCTATGTATAGATTTTATGCTTCACTTGATTTACTAATTTAAGTAATCTCTATACCCAACATGGGGCTTGAACTCATGACTCCCAGATCAAGAGCCGCACGCTCTTCTGACGGAGCCAGCCAGATGCCCCTATGTACAGATTTTTTGGTATTTTATCATGCTTGGTGTGCTCTGAACCCTCCTGCATCTACCCGTTTAGTGTCCTCCTTTTTTTTTTTTTTTTAATTCATAGACATTATTTCCTCCAATCACATTGTTACATGAAGTTTTTTATTTTAGCAATTTTTCATTCTGTCCTAGAATTCCCAACTCTCACATTGCAGATCTGTTTGTGGTATGCTGTCTTCTTTATCCACTAGAAACCCTTAGCATATTAATTATCTTTGTTTAATATCCTAGTCTCATAATTTCCAACATCTACACCATGTCTGAAACTGGTCCTCATGTTTGCTGTGTCTCTGAAAACTGTTTTTTTACCCTCTTAGCATGCCTTATAATTTTTAGTTTGTGAGAGCCAGACATGATCATGCTGTGCCGGGTACAGGGCACTACCTTCAGTGACAGGCCTATCGCGGGTGGGTGGGTGTGTGGCAGGGGCATCCTTAGTCCAATTAGTCTGTCTCCAGTGTCCCTGAGCCCCAAGGTTGTGACCTCCTGCGTGCGCCCAGTCCTTCCCCTCAGGCAGGAGAGGAGAACTTGCTGGGGCTGGGGGGGGGGGTTCCGCAGCGTGGGGGTGTTCCTCTTTCCCAGGTCAGTTATGTTCTGGTAAAAATCCCAGTAGATTAGGCTCAGGTTTAACTAGTTTCCCCTGAGGGCAGGCCTTGTTAAGAAGAACACGGTACTCTGGTGAATTTCAGAACTGTTGCTTTTTCTTTTCTTGCTCAAAGCATACCCTGTATGAGCTGATTTGTCTCAGCTCTTCACTGAGAGAAACCTGGTAGGGCTCCTGGAGTAAACTCACAAAGATGTGACCACTCCCCACCCCCACCCCACCCCCACACCCTCCCCACCCTTGTGACTGAATTCGCCCAGCAATTTGGTGTTTTTACGTAACCAATGTACAGAGAATCGTTCGAAAATCAACAAGGATATGAACTTAACACCACCATGAACCAACAGGACCTAAACCACATTTATAAATCACTCTGCCCAACAACAGCACAATGCACATTATTTTCAAGGGCCTATGTTCTGTATATTCTGGGCCCAAAAAACAGACCTCAGCAAATGAATGAATGAATGAATGAATGAATGAATGAATAAGAAAGAGAGAGAGAGAAAGGAAAGAAAAAAGAGAGAAAGGAAGAAAACAATAGAAAAGAAGAGAAAGAAAAAATCCCACAGAACCATGGTCTCTGACGACGATGTAAACAAACTAGAGGGAGGTTTGGGGGGGCTAAATGGGTGATGAGTATTAAGGAGGGCACTTGTTGTGATGAGCACTAGGTGTTATATTTAAGTGATGAATCACTGAATTCTATTCCTGAAACCAGTATTACAGGATATTTAACTAGAATTTAACATTTGAAAAAAAAGAACCATTGAATCACTATATTATATACCTGAAATGAATATAACACTACATATTAACTTATAGGAATTAAAATTTAAAAATTTTTAAAAATATTTAAAAAAATTCAAACTACATATTGAAAGGAGGAAAGATAACAAATATCCATACACAGTCTACTTTATCCATGGATCAAAGATAAAATCCCAATACATCGAACTGAATGAAAATGAAACTACAACATACTAAAATCTGTGGGACACAGCTAAATCAATGGATAGCAAGGTTTAGAGCACTAAATGCATACATTAGAAAGGAGGAGGGGCGCCTGGGTGGCTCAGTCAGTTAATCCAACTCGTGGTATTGACTCGAGTCATGATGGACCCCAGGGTTGTGAGACTGAGCCCACATTGTGCTGGTGCATGGCATGAGGGCTGCTTAATCTCCCTCTCCCTTCGCACCTACTCCCTCCTTCTCTCCCCCCATCTCTATTTCTCTCTCCCTCTCTAAAAAAAAAAGGTTCAAAAACAACAAGCTCTCACCTTAAGAACCTAGAAAAAGACTAGGAAATAAAACCAAAAGAACCATTCTACCCAATTTCAAGATATATAGCTACAGTAATCAAAAGTGTGTGGTGTTGGTGAAGGGAGAGGCAAATGGAACACAGTAAAGACAGATAAATGGGACAGAACGAAGGACCCAGAAATAGACCTACGCAAATATGCCCAACTGAGTTTTGACAAAGGTGAAAAGCAATTCAATAGTGAAGAGAAAGCCTTTTCAATAAATGGTGCTGGAGCAAGTGGACTTCCATACACACACACACACAAAAAAGAACCACAATCTAAGTCTCATACCTTATACAAAAATTAACTCAGGGTGCCTGGGTGGCTCAGCCGGTTAGGGCAGCTAGCTCTTGATTTTGGCTCAGGTCATGATGTCCCAGTCCTCGACTAAGTCAGGTTCTAAGTTCAGTGGGGAGTCTGCTTGAGGTTGCTCTCTCCCCTTCTCCCTTCACCCCTCTCCCTGATCACGTGTGTGCTCCCACTCTCAAAATATAAATAAATAAATAAATAAATAAATAAATAAATAAATATCTATATCTATATCTATCTATCTATATATATATATATATATTAAATTAACTCAAAATGAATCACTGACTTAAATGTAAAATTATAATAACGTTTAGGAAAAAATTTGCAGAAAATACAGCCAGGTAAAAAAACCTTAGGTTTGACATCAAATCATTTTCCATAAAGGAAAAATTGATTAATTGGGCATTATCAAACAATCAAAATTCTGAATCTGTACTGTTGTGAAACACCCTTAGGACAAAAAAGACAAGATACAAACTGGGAAAAAAATATATGCAAACCACATATCTGATAAAGGCTCCTATTTGAAGTATATAAACTCAAATTTTGACCCCACAACAAGCAAGCAATCTAGTCAAAAGAAAATTTAAAAAAAATGGGCAAAAGACCTAAACACTTAACCAAAGAGTATGCAGATGGAAAGCACCTAAAAAGTTGCTATGAGGGCAATTCAAATTAAAATTACAATGAGCTGTCACACATACCTATCAGAATGACTAAAATAAAATGTATCAGAGAGACCCCGCCACCAAAAGCAAGGGAGGATGTGGAATAACTGGATCACTCCTGCGTTGCTGGTGGGAATGTAAAATGGTAGAGCTAATCTTGAAAACAGTTAACAGTTTCTTTTATTTTTTAAATCTTTTCTATAAATTCCACTTAACATCCAGTGTACTATTAATTTCAGATGTACAGTGTAGTGATTCAACACTTCCACACAGTTTCTTTAAAAACTAGATCTGCAACTACCATATGACCCAGTAATTGCACTCTTGCAATTTGTTCTAGAGAAATCAAAACTTATGTTCGCTCAGACACCTATACATAAATGTTTAGAGCAGCTTTATAATAGCCAAAACCTGGAAACAATCCAGATAGCCTCCCATTCCAGGCTCTCAGCTGACTCATGCCACACTGCCAGTCGTCCCCTACATTGGCCACATATTGGCGTGTGAGGGTCAAGTAAGGTGATGTCCTCTCAGAGAGACACATGGTGAACGGAACAGAGGTCCTCTTTCTTACATTTTTTTTACCCTAATCTGTCAGTAGTTTCTACCATCTCTTGATTTCCCTGGAATTTCAACCCCAGGAGAGGGGGTGGGTCAGAAGCCAAAAGTGTGGCTTCACATATTTGTTTTCTCTTTCTTGAATGCTTTCCCCAAACAGAACAGCCTAAAACAACATTTATAACCTGAGATAGTTTCCGTGGGCCAGCCATCCAGGTGTGACTCGCCAGGTACCTCTGGCTCAGGATCTCGCACAAGGTCGCGCTCAAGATGTCAGCTGGATCTTCAGTCATCTCCAGGCTTGTGTGGGGAGGGGGCAGGGGGGGAATCTGCTCTTGAGCTCACTCAGGCGGCTGTTAGCAGCCAGAGGTCCTCCATCGCTGTAAGCAAGAGACATTCGTTCCTTGCCACATGGGCCTCTCCAGGATACAATTCACGACAAGCACCTGGCTTCCCTCAGAGCTGATCACGGGGGAAGGGAGACAGACCAGGCCCAAGATGGAAGCCGGTTTCTTTGTAAACTAACCTCCGAAGTGACATCCTATCACTTTTGCTATATCCTGCCCTTAGAAGTGAGTCAGTACTTCCAGACCATATTCAAGGGGTAGGGGGCATTACACAAGTGTATGTGTACCAAAGCTGGGAATCATTGGAGACCCCTTAGAGCCTGCCCACCATACTTTGGTGGGACTTTTGCCCACAGCTAGCTACCACTATGATATTTGCATCCTTACTCAAATGTGAACTAGGAGAAAATTTATCAAGCCCTTCTGGGATCCTTACAAGCAAATTGCATAGAAGTTACTTGCATAGAAGTCCCTGGGTGGATCAGTCAGTTACGCATGCGACTCTTGATTTTGGTTCTGGACACCTGGGTGGATCAGTCAGTTACGCATGCGACTCTTGATTTTGGTTCTGGACACGATCTCAGGCTTGCGAGATCGAGCCAAGCGTCCTGCTCTGCACTCAGTGGGAAACCTGCCTAGGATTCTCTCTCTCTGTCCCTCCCTCACTTACATGTGTGTGTGCATTCCCTCTCTCTCTCTCTCTCTCTCTCGAAGGAAGGAAGGAAGGATGAAAGAGAAAGAAAGAATGAAAGAAAGAAAGGAAGGAAGGAAAAGAAAGGAAAGGAAAGGAAAGGGAGAAAGAAATAGTATTAGTTACTTGCACACCAGTCAGTAGTTAGACAGCCCTGGGTTGGAATGCCAGCTCTGAAATTTACTACCTGTGTGGTCTTGGGGCAAGTTATTTAACCTCTCTGAAGCTCAGTAATGTGTGACACACTGGGTTATTGGGAAAATTAAATGACATAATCCATGTAAAAGACGTAACGGAGTGCTTGGCATATAGTCCCTTAATAAAATCAACTCTCAGCAGTAGTATCAGCAATTTGGTATTTTTATTTTATTTTTTATGTTTAACAAACATTGAGTAATACTCTCTCTCCTAGGGCTATAGGGAACTTCACTAAGAACTATGTAGCATCAGTTAAATACTAGGGTGGGTTTAAACTAAAAGGAGCAGTGGGTATGGCTTAAGGGGGAGGCACAACAGCTGCTGTGCTCTGGTTGCGGACCTTGGTGGCTGCTGGGAAGCTGAGTCAGACCTGCAGGGGACCCGAGGCCCTTGAGTCCTCCGGGCACACCCTTGCTCCCTGCTGGGGCCTCTGGGGATTCAGGAGAGCCCCTGGCCCTTGAGGGCGTCTGGGGGCTGTGCTCAGAACAGGAGCAGGAGGCCCCCATGGGACAGGCTGGACCCTGGGCCCCAAGTTGACCAGATTCTGCACCGGCCAACGGTTTTCTTCCCTCAGCTTTCTGAGCTCCCTCTCGGCCCTCCAAGCAGCCTTCTGGCTCTGGTCACTCCTCTTCTCATACACGAGGATGTCCCGTTCGTGCAAGGAGCAGATCTTCTCCCTTTCCTTGCTCAGGTCCTCAGCCATCTTCCTGTAGAGGCTGAAGTTCCAATTGGCCTCATCGGCCTTCCTGCGTATCTTGATCAGTTCGTTCTCCACTTCCAGGCGGAGGGTTTGCTCCTCCACCAGCTTTCTCTCCAGTTGCAGGATGTGCTCTTCCCACGTCTCAGGCTGTACTTTGAGCTGCTGCCGGACCTTGTTAATCTCACTGTCCAGGAGGGTGTTTTGAAGTCGCAAACTTAATTCCTCAGCTTGGTAGGTTGCTACTTGTTTTCTGAGCTCTGCAGTTATCTTGTTTTGCTTCATCAGTTCCCTGGACAGCTTTCCTTTTTTCTCTGGGCCCCCGCCCGAGGGCACAGGGACGTGGACGCCGAGAGGGGAGCCATTCTGGTAGTGGGCTGACGGGTGGATGGGGCCAGTAGCCGCCTCCCTCCTCCCCTGTCCTTCGGAGCCCGCACCATCCAGCTGATGTCTAACGAGCTCCAGCACGTGCAGCATCTTCAGCATGATCTGGCCTAGGCTCTGGAGTTGGCTTCTGTCCGCACCCGCAGCCGGCTGCACTCCTGGGCTGGGAAGCTCTGGCCTGCCTTCCTCCTCTGCCTCTTCCTGCTCTCTCTGCCCGCCACTGCCGATCTCCTGGGCCCGCGGGCCTTGACTTCCCTGAACATCGGGGCTGGCATTGGAGCCTTCCGTTATTTTCCTCGCGGGCGGTTCTCCATCTTCCTGTGATGCTCTGGAGATGGGATTTTCATCAGTCGGCGGGGAAGGGCTATTAGGCGGGCTTTCCCCAATTCCCTTCAGCAGTTGGGCAGCGTCTTTCACTGAGAAATAGCTGTGAGTTTTGTTCAGGACCTCCAGAGCGAGAATCTGTAGTGGGAGAGGACTGGCCTTCTGCACAGGAGATGCGACAGCTTCACAGGCTTGTGTCTCTGCACCTGTCTCCTGCACGCCTTTCTCAGAGACTTCACCCTGGGCACACTGCCCCCTTCGTCTTCTTAAGCTGCGTCCGCTCTTTACTAGGACTATCACCACTGCGGTGCACACCAGGATCTCCCAGCGAAACTCAGAGACTCGTGGCATGTGTGGCACACTTTCGTGTATCACCAACAGGGCAGCCCACAGCTGCTCTAGAACTGGCTGGAGAGACATTTCCATGGCCACCAGCTGGCTCCAAAGGGCCTCGTGGCTCTGTCTCCAATCACCAGTGTCTTGTGGGCCACAAATAAGTGCTTGGAACCCCAAGGAGGGTTCCGTCTCCAACACACACCAGTGCCTGGCCAGAGGGGCTGACATCAGTTGGGGTGGGGGAGGGGCACCTGAGTTCTAGCAGACCCTCCTCTTCCTTTGCTCATTGCATGGACAGAAAAAGAAACTACTTACACAGTGCATGGGGGGAATAGATGCACAGCCTGGAGCTGGGGCCTCTGTCAGCCCACCTGGTCCTATAGCACACCTAGAGGGTCATAGCAGGGCCATGCCATTTTCCTCTGCATGGGTGTTAGGCACAGGGGGACCCGTCCCTGGCTGAGCCTCATCCCCCCCCTCACCCCCACCATTCACAGAAGCCTGGTCCCAGAGATCTCCTCCCTCTGAAGCTTCCTCTGTCTTTGTCTTTTATTGGTGTGGGAGGGGTGGGGTGCAAGCGCACCACACTGAAGGGTGTCCCCAGAGATACCAACCAAGAGAGTAGACTTTCAGTTGTAACAACACACAAGAAAAAAAAAAAAAAAGGACTGGCAGGGTCTGATATTTTCATGGATGTCCGCTGGAGCCTGTTTTCCACATTAAATCCATGTCTTCCAGGAAGCAGGTGTATCTCGGTGGAGGTGGCCTGTATCATTTTCCTTTGCCCCGAAGAAAGTTTTTTATAGTTTGCATGGCAGGGGTGTCAGCAACAAATTCCACAATTTTTGATCTGTGATTGTCGTCATTTCTCTTTAACTTTGGAAGGATAACTTCAGAGGCGACAGATTCTTAATTTGGTGGCTTTTTTATTCCACTCCACTCCTTGGTTGTACGGTTTCTAAAGGGAAGTTTCTTTGTAGTCTCATCTGTATTTCTGTGTATGTCAGGTGGTTTTTCCCAGTGGATCCTTTTTCCCTTTTTGTTGTTTCCTTCATTTCCTGCAGTTTTTGATATGCCTATGTATAGATTTTATGCTTCACTTGATTTACTAATTTAAGTAATCTCTATACCCAACATGGGGCTTGAACTCATGACTCCCAGATCAAGAGCCGCACGCTCTTCTGACGGAGCCAGCCAGATGCCCCTATGTACAGATTTTTTGGTATTTATCATGCTTGGTGTGCTCTGAACCTCCTGCATCTACCGTTTAGTGTCCTCCTTTTTTTTTTTTTTTTAATTCATAGACATTATTTCCTCCAATCACATTGTTACATGAAGTTTTTTATTTTAGCAATTTTTCATTCTGTCCTAGAATTCCCAACTCTCACATTGCAGATCTGTTTTGGTATGCTGTCTTCTTTATCCACTAGAAACCTTAGCATATTAATTATCTTTGTTTAATATCCTAGTCTCATAATTCCAACATCTACACCATGTCTGAAACTGGTCCTCATGTTTGCTGTGTCTCTGAAAACTGTTTTTTACCCTCTTAGCATGCCTTATAATTTTTAGTTGTGAGCCAGACATGATCATGCTGTGCCGGGTACAGGGCACTACCTTCAGTGACAGGCCTATCGCGGGTGGTGGGTGTGTGGCAGGGGCATCCTTAGTCCAATTAGTCTGTCTCCAGTGTCCCTGAGCCCCAAGGTTGTGACCTCCTGCGTGCGCCCAGTCCTTCCCCTCAGGCAGGAGAGGAGAACTTGCTGGGGCTGGGGGGGGGGGTTCCGCAGCGTGGGGTGTTCCTCTTTCCCAGGTCAGTTATGTTCTGGTAAAATCCCAGTAGATTAGGCTCAGGTTTAACTAGTTTCCCCTGAGGGCAGGCCTTGTTAAGAAGAACACGGTACTCTGGTGAATTTCAGAACTGTTGCTTTTTCTTTTCTTGCTCAAAGCATACCCTTATGAGCTGATTTGTCTCAGCTCTTCACTGAGAGAACCTGGTAGGGCTCCTGGAGTAAACTCACAAAGATGTGACCACTCCCACCCCACCCCCACACCCTCCCCACCCTTGTGACTGAATTCGCCCAGCAATTTGGTGTTTTTACGTAACCAATGTACAGAGAATCGTTCGAAAATCAACAAGGATATGAACTTAACACCACCATGAACCAACAGGACCTAAACCACATTTATAAATCACTCTGCCCAACAACAGCACAATGCACATTATTTTCAAGGGCCTATGTTCTGTATATTCTGGGCCAAAAAACAGACCTCAGCAAATGAATGAATGAATGAATGAATGAATGAATGAATGAATGAATAAGAAAGAGAGAGAGAGAAAGGAAAGAAAAAAGAGAGAAAGGAAGAAAACAATAGAAAAGAAGAGAAAAGAAAAAATCCCACAGAACCATGGTCTCTGACGACGATGTAAACAAACTAGAGGGAGGTTTGGGGGGGCTAAATGGGTGATGAGTATTAAGGAGGGCACTTGTTGTGATGAGCACTAGGTGTTATATTTAAGTGATGAATCACTGAATTCTATTCCTGAAACCAGTATTACAGGATATTTAACTAGAATTTAACATTTGAAAAAAAAGAACCATTGAATCACTATATTATATACCTGAAATGAATATAACACTACATATTAACTTATAGGAATTAAAATTTAAAAATTTTTAAAAATATTTAAAAAATTCAAACTACATATTGAAAGGAGAAAGATAACAAATATCCATACACAGTCTACTTTATCCATGGATCAAAGATAAAATCCCAATACATCGAACTGAATGAAAATGAAACTACAACATACTAAAATCTGTGGGACACAGCTAAATCAATGGATAGCAAGGTTTAGAGCACTAAATGCATACATTAGAAAGGAGGAGGGGCGCCTGGGTGGCTCAGTCAGTTAATCCAACTCGTGGTATTGACTCGAGTCATGATGGACCCCAGGGTTGTGAGACTGAGCCCACATTGTGCTGGTGCATGGCATGGGGGCTGCTTAATCTCCCTCTCCCTTCGCACCTACTCCCTCCTTCTCTCCCCCCATCTCTATTTCTCTCTCCCTCTCTAAAAAAAAAAGGTTCAAAACAACAAGCTCTCACCTTAAGAACCTAGAAAAAGACTAGGAAATAAAACCAAAAGAACCATTCTACCCAATTTCAAGATATATAGCTACAGTAATCAAAAGTGTGTGGTGTTGGTGAAGGGAGAGGCAAATGGAACACAGTAAAGACAGATAAATGGGACAGAACGAAGGACCCAGAAATAGACCTACGCAAATATGCCCAACTGAGTTTTGACAAAGGTGAAAAGCAATTCAATAGTGAAGAGAAAGCCTTTTCAATAAATGGTGCTGGAGCAAGTGGACTTCCATACACACACACACACAAAAAAGAACCACAATCTAAGTCTCATACCTTATACAAAAATTAACTCAGGGTGCCTGGGTGGCTCAGCCGGTTAGGCAGCTAGCTCTTGATTTTGGCTCAGGTCATGATGTCCCAGTCCTCGACTAAGTCAGGTTCTAAGTTCAGTGGGGAGTCTGCTTGAGGTTGCTCTCTCCCCTTCTCCCTTCACCCCTCTCCCTGATCACGTGTGTGCTCCCACTCTCAAAATATAAATAAATAAATAAATAAATAAATAAATAAATAAATATCTATATCTATATCTATCTATCTATATATATATATATATATTAAATTAACTCAAAATGAATCACTGACTTAAATGTAAAATTATAATAACGTTTAGGAAAAAATTTGCAGAAAATACAGCCAGGTAAAAAAACCTTAGGTTTGACATCAAATCATTTTCCATAAAGGAAAAATTGATTAATTGGGCATTATCAAACAATCAAAATTCTGAATCTGTACTGTGTGAAACACCCTTAGGACAAAAAAGACAAGATACAAACTGGGAAAAAAATATATGCAAACCACATATCTGATAAAGGCTCCTATTTGAAGTATATAAACTCAAATTTTGACCCCACAACAAGCAAGCAATCTAGTCAAAAGAAAATTTAAAAAAAATGGGCAAAAGACCTAAACACTTAACCAAAGAGTATGCAGATGGAAAGCACCTAAAAAGTTGCTATGAGGGCAATTCAAATTAAAATTACAATGAGCTGTCACACATACCTATCAGAATGACTAAAATAAAATGTATCAGAGAGACCCCGCCACCAAAAGCAAGGGAGGATGTGGAATAACTGGATCACTCCTGCGTTGCTGGTGGGAATGTAAAATGGTAGAGCTAATCTTGAAAACAGTTAACAGTTTCTTTTATTTTTTAAATCTTTTCTATAAATTCCACTTAACATCCAGTGTACTATTAATTTCAGATGTACAGTGTAGTGATTCAACACTTCCACACAGTTTCTTTAAAAACTAGATCTGCAACTACCATATGACCCAGTAATTGCACTCTTGCAATTTGTTCTAGAGAAATCAAAACTTATGTTCGCTCAGACACCTATACATAAATGTTTAGAGCAGCTTTATAATAGCCAAAACCTGGAAACAATCCAGATAGCCTCCCATTCCAGGCTCTCAGCTGACTCATGCCACACTGCCAGTCGTCCCCTACATTGGCCACATATTGGCGTGTGAGGGTCAAGTAAGGTGATGTCCTCTCAGAGAGACACATGGTGAACGGAACAGAGGTCCTCTTTCTTACATTTTTTTTACCCTAATCTGTCAGTAGTTTCTACCATCTCTTGATTTCCCTGGAATTTCAACCCCAGGAGAGGGGGTGGGTCAGAAGCCAAAAGTGTGGCTTCACATATTTGTTTTCTCTTTCTTGAATGCTTTCCCCAAACAGAACAGCCTAAAACAACATTTATAACCTGAGATAGTTTCCGTGGGCCAGCCATCCAGGTGTGACTCGCCAGGTACCTCTGGCTCAGGATCTCGCACAAGGTCGCGCTCAAGATGTCAGCTGGATCTTCAGTCATCTCCAGGCTTGTGTGGGGAGGGGGCAGGGGGGAATCTGCTCTTGAGCTCACTCAGGCGGCTGTTAGCAGCCAGAGGTCCTCCATCGCTGTAAGCAAGAGACATTCGTTCCTTGCCACATGGGCCTCTCCAGGATACAATTCACGACAAGCACCTGGCTTCCCTCAGAGCTGATCACGGGGGAAGGGAGACAGACCAGGCCCAAGATGGAAGCCGGTTTCTTTGTAAACTAACCTCCGAAGTGACATCCTATCACTTTTGCTATATCCTGCCCTTAGAAGTGAGTCAGTACTTCCAGACCATATTCAAGGGGTAGGGGGCATTACACAAGTGTATGTGTACCAAAGCTGGGAATCATTGGAGACCCCTTAGAGCCTGCCCACCATACTTTGGTGGGACTTTTGCCCACAGCTAGCTACCACTATGATATTTGCATCCTTACTCAAATGTGAACTAGGAGAAAATTTATCAAGCCCTTCTGGGATCCTTACAAGCAAATTGCATAGAAGTTACTTGCATAGAAGTCCCTGGGTGGATCAGTCAGTTACGCATGCGACTCTTGATTTTGGTTCTGGACACCTGGGTGGATCAGTCAGTTACGCATGCGACTCTTGATTTTGGTTCTGGACACGATCTCAGGCTTGCGAGATCGAGCCAAGCGTCCTGCTCTGCACTCAGTGGGAAACCTGCCTAGGATTCTCTCTCTCTGTCCCTCCCTCACTTACATGTGTGTGTGCATTCCCTCTCTCTCTCTCTCTCTCTCTCGAAGGAAGGAAGGAAGGATGAAAGAGAAAGAAAGAATGAAAGAAAGAAAGGAAGGAAGGAAAAGAAAGGAAAGGAAAGGAAAGGGAGAAAGAAATAGTATTAGTTACTTGCACACCAGTCAGTAGTTAGACAGCCCTGGGTTGGAATGCCAGCTCTGAAATTTACTACCTGTGTGGTCTTGGGGCAAGTTATTTAACCTCTCTGAAGCTCAGTAATGTGTGACACACTGGGTTATTGGGAAAATTAAATGACATAATCCATGTAAAAGACGTAACGGAGTGCTTGGCATATAGTCCCTTAATAAAATCAACTCTCAGCAGTAGTATCAGCAATTTGGTATTTTTATTTTATTTTTTATGTTTAACAAACATTGAGTAATACTCTCTCTCCTAGGGCTATAGGGAACTTCACTAAGAACTATGTAGCATCAGTTAAATACTAGGGTGGGTTTAAACTAAAAGGAGCAGTGGGTATGGCTTAAGGGGGAGGCACAACAGCTGCTGTGCTCTGGTTGCGGACCTTGGTGGCTGCTGGGAAGCTGAGTCAGACCTGCAGGGGACCCGAGGCCCTTGAGTCCTCCGGGCACACCCTTGCTCCCTGCTGGGGCCTCTGGGGATTCAGGAGAGCCCCTGGCCCTTGAGGGCGTCTGGGGGCTGTGCTCAGAACAGGAGCAGGAGGCCCCCATGGGACAGGCTGGACCCTGGGCCCCAAGTTGACCAGATTCTGCACCGGCCAACGGTTTTCTTCCCTCAGCTTTCTGAGCTCCCTCTCGGCCCTCCAAGCAGCCTTCTGGCTCTGGTCACTCCTCTTCTCATACACGAGGATGTCCCGTTCGTGCAAGGAGCAGATCTTCTCCCTTTCCTTGCTCAGGTCCTCAGCCATCTTCCTGTAGAGGCTGAAGTTCCAATTGGCCTCATCGGCCTTCCTGCGTATCTTGATCAGTTCGTTCTCCACTTCCAGGCGGAGGGTTTGCTCCTCCACCAGCTTTCTCTCCAGTTGCAGGATGTGCTCTTCCCACGTCTCAGGCTGTACTTTGAGCTGCTGCCGGACCTTGTTAATCTCACTGTCCAGGAGGGTGTTTTGAAGTCGCAAACTTAATTCCTCAGCTTGGTAGGTTGCTACTTGTTTTCTGAGCTCTGCAGTTATCTTGTTTTGCTTCATCAGTTCCCTGGACAGCTTTCCTTTTTTCTCTGGGCCCCCGCCCGAGGGCACAGGGACGTGGACGCCGAGAGGGGAGCCATTCTGGTAGTGGGCTGACGGGTGGATGGGGCCAGTAGCCGCCTCCCTCCTCCCCTGTCCTTCGGAGCCCGCACCATCCAGCTGATGTCTAACGAGCTCCAGCACGTGCAGCATCTTCAGCATGATCTGGCCTAGGCTCTGGAGTTGGCTTCTGTCCGCACCCGCAGCCGGCTGCACTCCTGGGCTGGGAAGCTCTGGCCTGCCTTCCTCCTCTGCCTCTTCCTGCTCTCTCTGCCCGCCACTGCCGATCTCCTGGGCCCGCGGGCCTTGACTTCCCTGAACATCGGGGCTGGCATTGGAGCCTTCCGTTATTTTCCTCGCGGGCGGTTCTCCATCTTCCTGTGATGCTCTGGAGATGGGATTTTCATCAGTCGGCGGGGAAGGGCTATTAGGCGGGCTTTCCCCAATTCCCTTCAGCAGTTGGGCAGCGTCTTTCACTGAGAAATAGCTGTGAGTTTTGTTCAGGACCTCCAGAGCGAGAATCTGTAGTGGGAGAGGACTGGCCTTCTGCACAGGAGATGCGACAGCTTCACAGGCTTGTGTCTCTGCACCTGTCTCCTGCACGCCTTTCTCAGAGACTTCACCCTGGGCACACTGCCCCCTTCGTCTTCTTAAGCTGCGTCCGCTCTTTACTAGGACTATCACCACTGCGGTGCACACCAGGATCTCCCAGCGAAACTCAGAGACTCGTGGCATGTGTGGCACACTTTCGTGTATCACCAACAGGGCAGCCCACAGCTGCTCTAGAACTGGCTGGAGAGACATTTCCATGGCCACCAGCTGGCTCCAAAGGGCCTCGTGGCTCTGTCTCCAATCACCAGTGTCTTGTGGGCCACAAATAAGTGCTTGGAACCCCAAGGAGGGTTCCGTCTCCAACACACACCAGTGCCTGGCCAGAGGGGCTGACATCAGTTGGGGTGGGGGAGGGGCACCTGAGTTCTAGCAGACCCTCCTCTTCCTTTGCTCATTGCATGGACAGAAAAAGAAACTACTTACACAGTGCATGGGGGGAATAGATGCACAGCCTGGAGCTGGGGCCTCTGTCAGCCCACCTGGTCCTATAGCACACCTAGAGGGTCATAGCAGGGCCATGCCATTTTCCTCTGCATGGGTGTTAGGCACAGGGGGACCCGTCCCTGGCTGAGCCTCATCCCCCCCCTCACCCCCACCATTCACAGAAGCCTGGTCCCAGAGATCTCCTCCCTCTGAAGCTTCCTCTGTCTTTGTCTTTTATTGGTGTGGGAGGGGTGGGGTGCAAGCGCACCACACTGAAGGGTGTCCCCAGAGATACCAACCAAGAGAGTAGACTTTCAGTTGTAACAACACACAAGAAAAAAAAAAAAAAAGGACTGGCAGGGTCTGATATTTTCATGGATGTCCGCTGGAGCCTGTTTTCCACATTAAATCCATGTCTTCCAGGAAGCAGGTGTATCTCGGTGGAGGTGGCCTGTATCATTTTCCTTTGCCCCGAAGAAAGTTTTTTATAGTTTGCATGGCAGGGGTGTCAGCAACAAATTCCACAATTTTTGATCTGTGATTGTCGTCATTTCTCTTTAACTTTGGAAGGATAACTTCAGAGGCGACAGATTCTTAATTTGGTGGCTTTTTTATTCCACTCCACTCCTTGGTTGTACGGTTTCTAAAGGGAAGTTTCTTTGTAGTCTCATCTGTATTTCTGTGTATGTCAGGTGGTTTTTCCCAGTGGATCCGTTTTCCCTTTTTGTTGTTTCCTTCATTTCCTGCAGTTTTTGATATGCCTATGTATAGATTTTATGCTTCACTTGATTTACTAATTTAAGTAATCTCTATACCCAACATGGGGCTTGAACTCATGACTCCCAGATCAAGAGCCGCACGCTCTTCTGACGGAGCCAGCCAGATGCCCCTATGTACAGATTTTTTGGTATTTATCATGCTTGGTGTGCTCTGAACCTCCTGCATCTACCGTTTAGTGTCCTCCTTTTTTTTTTTTTTAATTCATAGACATTATTTCCTCCAATCACATTGTTACATGAAGTTTTTTATTTTAGCAATTTTTCATTCTGTCCTAGAATTCCCAACTCTCACATTGCAGATCTGTTTTGGTATGCTGTCTTCTTTATCCACTAGAAACCTTAGCATATTAATTATCTTTGTTTAATATCCTAGTCTCATAATTCCAACATCTACACCATGTCTGAAACTGGTCCTCATGTTTGCTGTGTCTCTGAAAACTGTTTTTTACCCTCTTAGCATGCCTTATAATTTTTAGTTGTGAGCCAGACATGATCATGCTGTGCCGGGTACAGGGCACTACCTTCAGTGACAGGCCTATCGCGGGTGGTGGGTGTGTGGCAGGGGCATCCTTAGTCCAATTAGTCTGTCTCCAGTGCCCCTGAGCCCCAAGGTTGTGACCTCCTGCGTGCGCCCAGTCCTTCCCCTCAGGCAGGAGAGGAGAACTTGCTGGGGCTGGGGGGGGGGGGGGTTCCGCAGCGTGGGGTGTTCCTCTTTCCCAGGTCAGTTATGTTCTGGTAAAATCCCAGTAGATTAGGCTCAGGTTTAACTAGTTTCCCCTGAGGGCAGGCCTTGTTAAGAAGAACACGGTACTCTGGTGAATTTCAGAACTGTTGCTTTTTCTTTTCTTGCTCAAAGCATACCCTTATGAGCTGATTTGTCTCAGCTCTTCACTGAGAGAACCTGGTAGGGCTCCTGGAGTAAACTCACAAAGATGTGACCACTCCCACCCCACCCCCACACCCTCCCCACCCTTGTGACTGAATTCGCCCAGCAATTTGGTGTTTTTACGTAACCAATGTACAGAGAATCGTTCGAAAATCAACAAGGATATGAACTTAACACCACCATGAACCAACAGGACCTAAACCACATTTATAAATCACTCTGCCCAACAACAGCACAATGCACATTATTTTCAAGGGCCTATGTTCTGTATATTCTGGGCCAAAAAACAGACCTCAGCAAATGAATGAATGAATGAATGAATGAATGAATGAATGAATAAGAAAGAGAGAGAGAGAAAGGAAAGAAAAAAGAGAGAAAGGAAGAAAACAATAGAAAAGAAGAGAAAAGAAAAAATCCCACAGAACCATGGTCTCTGACGACGATGTAAACAAACTAGAGGGAGGTTTGGGGGGGCTAAATGGGTGATGAGTATTAAGGAGGGCACTTGTTGTGATGAGCACTAGGTGTTATATTTAAGTGATGAATCACTGAATTCTATTCCTGAAACCAGTATTACAGGATATTTAACTAGAATTTAACATTTGAAAAAAAAGAACCATTGAATCACTATATTATATACCTGAAATGAATATAACACTACATATTAACTTATAGGAATTAAAATTTAAAAATTTTTAAAAATATTTAAAAAATTCAAACTACATATTGAAAGGAGAAAGATAACAAATATCCATACACAGTCTACTTTATCCATGGATCAAAGATAAAATCCCAATACATCGAACTGAATGAAAATGAAACTACAACATACTAAAATCTGTGGGACACAGCTAAATCAATGGATAGCAAGGTTTAGAGCACTAAATGCATACATTAGAAAGGAGGAGGGGCGCCTGGGTGGCTCAGTCAGTTAATCCAACTCGTGGTATTGACTCGAGTCATGATGGACCCCAGGGTTGTGAGACTGAGCCCACATTGTGCTGGTGCATGGCATGGGGGCTGCTTAATCTCCCTCTCCCTTCGCACCTACTCCCTCCTTCTCTCCCCCCATCTCTATTTCTCTCTCCCTCTCTAAAAAAAAAAGGTTCAAAACAACAAGCTCTCACCTTAAGAACCTAGAAAAAGACTAGGAAATAAAACCAAAAGAACCATTCTACCCAATTTCAAGATATATAGCTACAGTAATCAAAAGTGTGTGGTGTTGGTGAAGGGAGAGGCAAATGGAACACAGTAAAGACAGATAAATGGGACAGAACGAAGGACCCAGAAATAGACCTACGCAAATATGCCCAACTGAGTTTTGACAAAGGTGAAAAGCAATTCAATAGTGAAGAGAAAGCCTTTTCAATAAATGGTGCTGGAGCAAGTGGACTTCCATACACACACACACACAAAAAAGAACCACAATCTAAGTCTCATACCTTATACAAAAATTAACTCAGGGTGCCTGGGTGGCTCAGCCGGTTAGGCAGCTAGCTCTTGATTTTGGCTCAGGTCATGATGTCCCAGTCCTCGACTAAGTCAGGTTCTAAGTTCAGTGGGGAGTCTGCTTGAGGTTGCTCTCTCCCCTTCTCCCTTCACCCCTCTCCCTGATCACGTGTGTGCTCCCACTCTCAAAATATAAATAAATAAATAAATAAATAAATAAATAAATAAATAAATATCTATATCTATATCTATCTATCTATCTATATATATATATATATATATATTAAATTAACTCAAAATGAATCACTGACTTAAATGTAAAATTATAATAACGTTTAGGAAAAAATTTGCAGAAAATACAGCCAGGTAAAAAAACCTTAGGTTTGACATCAAATCATTTTCCATAAAGGAAAAATTGATTAATTGGGCATTATCAAACAATCAAAATTCTGAATCTGTACTGTGTGAAACACCCTTAGGACAAAAAAGACAAGATACAAACTGGGAAAAAAATATATGCAAACCACATATCTGATAAAGGCTCCTATTTGAAGTATATAAACTCAAATTTTGACCCCACAACAAGCAAGCAATCTAGTCAAAAGAAAATTTAAAAAAAATGGGCAAAAGACCTAAACACTTAACCAAAGAGTATGCAGATGGAAAGCACCTAAAAAGTTGCTATGAGGGCAATTCAAATTAAAATTACAATGAGCTGTCACACATACCTATCAGAATGACTAAAATAAAATGTATCAGAGAGACCCCGCCACCAAAAGCAAGGGAGGATGTGGAATAACTGGATCACTCCTGCGTTGCTGGTGGGAATGTAAAATGGTAGAGCTAATCTTGAAAACAGTTAACAGTTTCTTTTATTTTTTAAATCTTTTCTATAAATTCCACTTAACATCCAGTGTACTATTAATTTCAGATGTACAGTGTAGTGATTCAACACTTCCACACAGTTTCTTTAAAAACTAGATCTGCAACTACCATATGACCCAGTAATTGCACTCTTGCAATTTGTTCTAGAGAAATCAAAACTTATGTTCGCTCAGACACCTATACATAAATGTTTAGAGCAGCTTTATAATAGCCAAAACCTGGAAACAATCCAGATAGCCTCCCATTCCAGGCTCTCAGCTGACTCATGCCACACTGCCAGTCGTCCCCTACATTGGCCACATATTGGCGTGTGAGGGTCAAGTAAGGTGATGTCCTCTCAGAGAGACACATGGTGAACGGAACAGAGGTCCTCTTTCTTACATTTTTTTTACCCTAATCTGTCAGTAGTTTCTACCATCTCTTGATTTCCCTGGAATTTCAACCCCAGGAGAGGGGGTGGGTCAGAAGCCAAAAGTGTGGCTTCACATATTTGTTTTCTCTTTCTTGAATGCTTTCCCCAAACAGAACAGCCTAAAACAACATTTATAACCTGAGATAGTTTCCGTGGGCCAGCCATCCAGGTGTGACTCGCCAGGTACCTCTGGCTCAGGATCTCGCACAAGGTCGCGCTCAAGATGTCAGCTGGATCTTCAGTCATCTCCAGGCTTGTGTGGGGAGGGGGCAGGGGGGAATCTGCTCTTGAGCTCACTCAGGCGGCTGTTAGCAGCCAGAGGTCCTCCATCGCTGTAAGCAAGAGACATTCGTTCCTTGCCACATGGGCCTCTCCAGGATACAATTCACGACAAGCACCTGGCTTCCCTCAGAGCTGATCACGGGGGAAGGGAGACAGACCAGGCCCAAGATGGAAGCCGGTTTCTTTGTAAACTAACCTCCGAAGTGACATCCTATCACTTTTGCTATATCCTGCCCTTAGAAGTGAGTCAGTACTTCCAGACCATATTCAAGGGGTAGGGGGCATTACACAAGTGTATGTGTACCAAAGCTGGGAATCATTGGAGACCCCTTAGAGCCTGCCCACCATACTTTGGTGGGACTTTTGCCCACAGCTAGCTACCACTATGATATTTGCATCCTTACTCAAATGTGAACTAGGAGAAAATTTATCAAGCCCTTCTGGGATCCTTACAAGCAAATTGCATAGAAGTTACTTGCATAGAAGTCCCTGGGTGGATCAGTCAGTTACGCATGCGACTCTTGATTTTGGTTCTGGACACCTGGGTGGATCAGTCAGTTACGCATGCGACTCTTGATTTTGGTTCTGGACACGATCTCAGGCTTGCGAGATCGAGCCAAGCGTCCTGCTCTGCACTCAGTGGGAAACCTGCCTAGGATTCTCTCTCTCTGTCCCTCCCTCACTTACATGTGTGTGTGCATTCCCTCTCTCTCTCTCTCTCTCTCTCGAAGGAAGGAAGGAAGGATGAAAGAGAAAGAAAGAATGAAAGAAAGAAAGGAAGGAAGGAAAAGAAAGGAAAGGAAAGGAAAGGGAGAAAGAAATAGTATTAGTTACTTGCACACCAGTCAGTAGTTAGACAGCCCTGGGTTGGAATGCCAGCTCTGAAATTTACTACCTGTGTGGTCTTGGGGCAAGTTATTTAACCTCTCTGAAGCTCAGTAATGTGTGACACACTGGGTTATTGGGAAAATTAAATGACATAATCCATGTAAAAGACGTAACGGAGTGCTTGGCATATAGTCCCTTAATAAAATCAACTCTCAGCAGTAGTATCAGCAATTTGGTATTTTTATTTTATTTTTTATGTTTAACAAACATTGAGTAATACTCTCTCTCCTAGGGCTATAGGGAACTTCACTAAGAACTATGTAGCATCAGTTAAATACTAGGGTGGGTTTAAACTAAAAGGAGCAGTGGGTATGGCTTAAGGGGGAGGCACAACAGCTGCTGTGCTCTGGTTGCGGACCTTGGTGGCTGCTGGGAAGCTGAGTCAGACCTGCAGGGGACCCGAGGCCCTTGAGTCCTCCGGGCACACCCTTGCTCCCTGCTGGGGCCTCTGGGGATTCAGGAGAGCCCCTGGCCCTTGAGGGCGTCTGGGGGCTGTGCTCAGAACAGGAGCAGGAGGCCCCCATGGGACAGGCTGGACCCTGGGCCCCAAGTTGACCAGATTCTGCACCGGCCAACGGTTTTCTTCCCTCAGCTTTCTGAGCTCCCTCTCGGCCCTCCAAGCAGCCTTCTGGCTCTGGTCACTCCTCTTCTCATACACGAGGATGTCCCGTTCGTGCAAGGAGCAGATCTTCTCCCTTTCCTTGCTCAGGTCCTCAGCCATCTTCCTGTAGAGGCTGAAGTTCCAATTGGCCTCATCGGCCTTCCTGCGTATCTTGATCAGTTCGTTCTCCACTTCCAGGCGGAGGGTTTGCTCCTCCACCAGCTTTCTCTCCAGTTGCAGGATGTGCTCTTCCCACGTCTCAGGCTGTACTTTGAGCTGCTGCCGGACCTTGTTAATCTCACTGTCCAGGAGGGTGTTTTGAAGTCGCAAACTTAATTCCTCAGCTTGGTAGGTTGCTACTTGTTTTCTGAGCTCTGCAGTTATCTTGTTTTGCTTCATCAGTTCCCTGGACAGCTTTCCTTTTTTCTCTGGGCCCCCGCCCGAGGGCACAGGGACGTGGACGCCGAGAGGGGAGCCATTCTGGTAGTGGGCTGACGGGTGGATGGGGCCAGTAGCCGCCTCCCTCCTCCCCTGTCCTTCGGAGCCCGCACCATCCAGCTGATGTCTAACGAGCTCCAGCACGTGCAGCATCTTCAGCATGATCTGGCCTAGGCTCTGGAGTTGGCTTCTGTCCGCACCCGCAGCCGGCTGCACTCCTGGGCTGGGAAGCTCTGGCCTGCCTTCCTCCTCTGCCTCTTCCTGCTCTCTCTGCCCGCCACTGCCGATCTCCTGGGCCCGCGGGCCTTGACTTCCCTGAACATCGGGGCTGGCATTGGAGCCTTCCGTTATTTTCCTCGCGGGCGGTTCTCCATCTTCCTGTGATGCTCTGGAGATGGGATTTTCATCAGTCGGCGGGGAAGGGCTATTAGGCGGGCTTTCCCCAATTCCCTTCAGCAGTTGGGCAGCGTCTTTCACTGAGAAATAGCTGTGAGTTTTGTTCAGGACCTCCAGAGCGAGAATCTGTAGTGGGAGAGGACTGGCCTTCTGCACAGGAGATGCGACAGCTTCACAGGCTTGTGTCTCTGCACCTGTCTCCTGCACGCCTTTCTCAGAGACTTCACCCTGGGCACACTGCCCCCTTCGTCTTCTTAAGCTGCGTCCGCTCTTTACTAGGACTATCACCACTGCGGTGCACACCAGGATCTCCCAGCGAAACTCAGAGACTCGTGGCATGTGTGGCACACTTTCGTGTATCACCAACAGGGCAGCCCACAGCTGCTCTAGAACTGGCTGGAGAGACATTTCCATGGCCACCAGCTGGCTCCAAAGGGCCTCGTGGCTCTGTCTCCAATCACCAGTGTCTTGTGGGCCACAAATAAGTGCTTGGAACCCCAAGGAGGGTTCCGTCTCCAACACACACCAGTGCCTGGCCAGAGGGGCTGACATCAGTTGGGGTGGGGGAGGGGCACCTGAGTTCTAGCAGACCCTCCTCTTCCTTTGCTCATTGCATGGACAGAAAAAGAAACTACTTACACAGTGCATGGGGGGAATAGATGCACAGCCTGGAGCTGGGGCCTCTGTCAGCCCACCTGGTCCTATAGCACACCTAGAGGGTCATAGCAGGGCCATGCCATTTTCCTCTGCATGGGTGTTAGGCACAGGGGGACCCGTCCCTGGCTGAGCCTCATCCCCCCCCCCACCCCCACCATTCACAGAAGCCTGGTCCCAGAGATCTCCTCCCTCTGAAGCTTCCTCTGTCTTTGTCTTTTATTGGTGTGGGAGGGGTGGGGTGCAAGCGCACCACACTGAAGGGTGTCCCCAGAGATACCAACCAAGAGAGTAGACTTTCAGTTGTAACAACACACAAGAAAAAAAAAAAAAAGGACTGGCAGGGTCTGATATTTTCATGGATGTCCGCTGGAGCCTGTTTTCCACATTAAATCCATGTCTTCCAGGAAGCAGGTGTATCTCGGTGGAGGTGGCCTGTATCATTTTCCTTTGCCCCGAAGAAAGTTTTTTATAGTTTGCATGGCAGGGGTGTCAGCAACAAATTCCACAATTTTTGATCTGTGATTGTCGTCATTTCTCTTTAACTTTGGAAGGATAACTTCAGAGGCGACAGATTCTTAATTTGGTGGCTTTTTTATTCCACTCCACTCCTTGGTTGTACGGTTTCTAAAGGGAAGTTTCTTTGTAGTCTCATCTGTATTTCTGTGTATGTCAGGTGGTTTTTCCCAGTGGATCCTTTTTCCCTTTTTGTTGTTTCCTTCATTTCCTGCAGTTTTTGATATGCCTATGTATAGATTTTATGCTTCACTTGATTTACTAATTTAAGTAATCTCTATACCCAACATGGGGCTTGAACTCATGACTCCCAGATCAAGAGCCGCACGCTCTTCTGACGGAGCCAGCCAGATGCCCCTATGTACAGATTTTTTGGTATTTATCATGCTTGGTGTGCTCTGAACCTCCTGCATCTACCGTTTAGTGTCCTCCTTTTTTTTTTTTTTTTTAATTCATAGACATTATTTCCTCCAATCACATTGTTACATGAAGTTTTTTATTTTAGCAATTTTTCATTCTGTCCTAGAATTCCCAACTCTCACATTGCAGATCTGTTTTGGTATGCTGTCTTCTTTATCCACTAGAAACCTTAGCATATTAATTATCTTTGTTTAATATCCTAGTCTCATAATTCCAACATCTACACCATGTCTGAAACTGGTCCTCATGTTTGCTGTGTCTCTGAAAACTGTTTTTTACCCTCTTAGCATGCCTTATAATTTTTAGTTGTGAGCCAGACATGATCATGCTGTGCCGGGTACAGGGCACTACCTTCAGTGACAGGCCTATCGCGGGTGGTGGGTGTGTGGCAGGGGCATCCTTAGTCCAATTAGTCTGTCTCCAGTGCCCCTGAGCCCCAAGGTTGTGACCTCCTGCGTGCGCCCAGTCCTTCCCCTCAGGCAGGAGAGGAGAACTTGCTGGGGCTGGGGGGGGGGGGGTTCCGCAGCGTGGGGTGTTCCTCTTTCCCAGGTCAGTTATGTTCTGGTAAAATCCCAGTAGATTAGGCTCAGGTTTAACTAGTTTCCCCTGAGGGCAGGCCTTGTTAAGAAGAACACGGTACTCTGGTGAATTTCAGAACTGTTGCTTTTTCTTTTCTTGCTCAAAGCATACCCTTATGAGCTGATTTGTCTCAGCTCTTCACTGAGAGAACCTGGTAGGGCTCCTGGAGTAAACTCACAAAGATGTGACCACTCCCACCCCACCCCCACACCCTCCCCACCCTTGTGACTGAATTCGCCCAGCAATTTGGTGTTTTTACGTAACCAATGTACAGAGAATCGTTTGAAAATCAACAAGGATATGAACTTAACACCACCATGAACCAACAGGACCTAAACCACATTTATAAATCACTCTGCCCAACAACAGCACAATGCACATTATTTTCAAGGGCCTATGTTCTGTATATTCTGGGCCAAAAAACAGACCTCAGCAAATGAATGAATGAATGAATGAATGAATGAATGAATGAATGAATAAGAAAGAGAGAGAGAGAAAGGAAAGAAAAAAGAGAGAAAGGAAGAAAACAATAGAAAAGAAGAGAAAAGAAAAAATCCCACAGAACCATGGTCTCTGACGACGATGTAAACAAACTAGAGGGAGGTTTGGGGGGGCTAAATGGGTGATGAGTATTAAGGAGGGCACTTGTTGTGATGAGCACTAGGTGTTATATTTAAGTGATGAATCACTGAATTCTATTCCTGAAACCAGTATTACAGGATATTTAACTAGAATTTAACATTTGAAAAAAAAGAACCATTGAATCACTATATTATATACCTGAAATGAATATAACACTACATATTAACTTATAGGAATTAAAATTTAAAAATTTTTAAAAATATTTAAAAAATTCAAACTACATATTGAAAGGAGAAAGATAACAAATATCCATACACAGTCTACTTTATCCATGGATCAAAGATAAAATCCCAATACATCGAACTGAATGAAAATGAAACTACAACATACTAAAATCTGTGGGACACAGCTAAATCAATGGATAGCAAGGTTTAGAGCACTAAATGCATACATTAGAAAGGAGGAGGGGCGCCTGGGTGGCTCAGTCAGTTAATCCAACTCGTGGTATTGACTCGAGTCATGATGGACCCCAGGGTTGTGAGACTGAGCCCACATTGTGCTGGTGCATGGCATGGGGGCTGCTTAATCTCCCTCTCCCTTCGCACCTACTCCCTCCTTCTCTCCCCCCATCTCTATTTCTCTCTCCCTCTCTAAAAAAAAAAGGTTCAAAACAACAAGCTCTCACCTTAAGAACCTAGAAAAAGACTAGGAAATAAAACCAAAAGAACCATTCTACCCAATTTCAAGATATATAGCTACAGTAATCAAAAGTGTGTGGTGTTGGTGAAGGGAGAGGCAAATGGAACACAGTAAAGACAGATAAATGGGACAGAACGAAGGACCCAGAAATAGACCTACGCAAATATGCCCAACTGAGTTTTGACAAAGGTGAAAAGCAATTCAATAGTGAAGAGAAAGCCTTTTCAATAAATGGTGCTGGAGCAAGTGGACTTCCATACACACACACACACACAAAAGAACCACAATCTAAGTCTCATACCTTATACAAAAATTAACTCAGGGTGCCTGGGTGGCTCAGCCGGTTAGGCAGCTAGCTCTTGATTTTGGCTCAGGTCATGATGTCCCAGTCCTCGACTAAGTCAGGTTCTAAGTTCAGTGGGGAGTCTGCTTGAGGTTGCTCTCTCCCCTTCTCCCTTCACCCCTCTCCCTGATCACGTGTGTGCTCCCACTCTCAAAATATAAATAAATAAATAAATAAATAAATAAATAAATAAATAAATATCTATATCTATATCTATCTATCTATCTATCTATATATATATATATATATATATATATATATTAAATTAACTCAAAATGAATCACTGACTTAAATGTAAAATTATAATAACGTTTAGGAAAAAATTTGCAGAAAATACAGCCAGGTAAAAAAACCTTAGGTTTGACATCAAATCATTTTCCATAAAGGAAAAATTGATTAATTGGGCATTATCAAACAATCAAAATTCTGAATCTGTACTGTGTGAAACACCCTTAGGACAAAAAAGACAAGATACAAACTGGGAAAAAAATATATGCAAACCACATATCTGATAAAGGCTCCTATTTGAAGTATATAAACTCAAATTTTGACCCCACAACAAGCAAGCAATCTAGTCAAAAGAAAATTTAAAAAAAATGGGCAAAAGACCTAAACACTTAACCAAAGAGTATGCAGATGGAAAGCACCTAAAAAGTTGCTATGAGGGCAATTCAAATTAAAATTACAATGAGCTGTCACACATACCTATCAGAATGACTAAAATAAAATGTATCAGAGAGACCCCGCCACCAAAAGCAAGGGAGGATGTGGAATAACTGGATCACTCCTGCGTTGCTGGTGGGAATGTAAAATGGTAGAGCTAATCTTGAAAACAGTTAACAGTTTCTTTTATTTTTTAAATCTTTTCTATAAATTCCACGTAACATCCAGTGTACTATTAATTTCAGATGTACAGTATAGTGATTCAACACTTCCACACAGTTTCTTTAAAAACTAGATCTGCAACTACCATATGACCCAGTAATTGCACTCTTGCAATTTGTTCTAGAGAAATCAAAACTTATGTTCGCTCAGACACCTATACATAAATGTTTAGAGCAGCTTTATAATAGCCAAAACCTGGAAACAATCCAGATAGCCTCCCATTCCAGGCTCTCAGCTGACTCATGCCACACTGCCAGTCGTCCCCTACATTGGCCACATATTGGCGTGTGAGGGTCAAGTAAGGTGATGTCCTCTCAGAGAGACACATGGTGAACGGAACAGAGGTCCTCTTTCTTACATTTTTTTTACCCTAATCTAGTCAGTAGTTTCTACCATCTCTTGATTTCCCTGGAATTTCAACCCCAGGAGAGGGGGTGGGTCAGAAGCCAAAAGTGTGGCTTCACATATTTGTTTTCTCTTTCTTGAATGCTTTCCCCAAACAGAACAGCCTAAAACAACATTTATAACCTGAGATAGTTTCCGTGGGCCAGCCATCCAGGTGTGACTCGCCAGGTACCTCTGGCTCAGGATCTCGCACAAGGTCGCGCTCAAGATGTCAGCTGGATCTTCAGTCATCTCCAGGCTTGTGTGGGGAGGGGGCAGGGGGGAATCTGCTCTTGAGCTCACTCAGGCGGCTGTTAGCAGCCAGAGGTCCTCCATCGCTGTAAGCAAGAGACATTCGTTCCTTGCCACATGGGCCTCTCCAGGATACAATTCACGACAAGCACCTGGCTTCCCTCAGAGCTGATCACGGGGGAAGGGAGACAGACCAGGCCCAAGATGGAAGCCGGTTTCTTTGTAAACTAACCTCCGAAGTGACATCCTATCACTTTTGCTATATCCTGCCCTTAGAAGTGAGTCAGTACTTCCAGACCATATTCAAGGGGTAGGGGGCATTACACAAGTGTATGTGTACCAAAGCTGGGAATCATTGGAGACCCCTTAGAGCCTGCCCACCATACTTTGGTGGGACTTTTGCCCACAGCTAGCTACCACTATGATATTTGCATCCTTACTCAAATGTGAACTAGGAGAAAATTTATCAAGCCCTTCTGGGATCCTTACAAGCAAATTGCATAGAAGTTACTTGCATAGAAGTCCCTGGGTGGATCAGTCAGTTACGCATGCGACTCTTGATTTTGGTTCTGGACACCTGGGTGGATCAGTCAGTTACGCATGCGACTCTTGATTTTGGTTCTGGACACGATCTCAGGCTTGCGAGATCGAGCCAAGCGTCCTGCTCTGCACTCAGTGGGAAACCTGCCTAGGATTCTCTCTCTCTGTCCCTCCCTCGCTTGCATGTGTGTGTGCATTCCCTCTCTCTCTCTCTCTCTCTCTCTCTCTCGAAGGAAGGAAGGAAGGATGAAAGAGAAAGAAAGAATGAAAGAAAGAAAGGAAGGAAGGAAAAGAAAGGAAAGGAAAGGAAAGGGAGAAAGAAATAGTATTAGTTACTTGCACACCAGTCAGTAGTTAGACAGCCCTGGGTTGGAATGCCAGCTCTGAAATTTACTACCTGTGTGGTCTTGGGGCAAGTTATTTAACCTCTCTGAAGCTCAGTAATGTGTGACACACTGGGTTATTGGGAAAATTAAATGACATAATCCATGTAAAAGACGTAACGGAGTGCTTGGCATATAGTCCCTTAATAAAATCAACTCTCAGCAGTAGTATCAGCAATTTGGTATTTTTATTTTATTTTTTATGTTTAACAAACATTGAGTAATACTCTCTCTCCTAGGGCTATAGGGAACTTCACTAAGAACTATGTAGCATCAGTTAAATACTAGGGTGGGTTTAAACTAAAAGGAGCAGTGGGTATGGCTTAAGGGGGAGGCACAACAGCTGCTGTGCTCTGGTTGCGGACCTTGGTGGCTGCTGGGAAGCTGAGTCAGACCTGCAGGGGACCCGAGGCCCTTGAGTCCTCCGGGCACACCCTTGCTCCCTGCTGGGGCCTCTGGGGATTCAGGAGAGCCCCTGGCCCTTGAGGGCGTCTGGGGGCTGTGCTCAGAACAGGAGCAGGAGGCCCCCATGGGACAGGCTGGACCCTGGGCCCCAAGTTGACCAGATTCTGCACCGGCCAACGGTTTTCTTCCCTCAGCTTTCTGAGCTCCCTCTCGGCCCTCCAAGCAGCCTTCTGGCTCTGGTCACTCCTCTTCTCATACACGAGGATGTCCCGTTCGTGCAAGGAGCAGATCTTCTCCCTTTCCTTGCTCAGGTCCTCAGCCATCTTCCTGTAGAGGCTGAAGTTCCAATTGGCCTCATCGGCCTTCCTGCGTATCTTGATCAGTTCGTTCTCCACTTCCAGGCGGAGGGTTTGCTCCTCCACCAGCTTTCTCTCCAGTTGCAGGATGTGCTCTTCCCACGTCTCAGGCTGTACTTTGAGCTGCTGCCGGACCTTGTTAATCTCACTGTCCAGGAGGGTGTTTTGAAGTCGCAAACTTAATTCCTCAGCTTGGTAGGTTGCTACTTGTTTTCTGAGCTCTGCAGTTATCTTGTTTTGCTTCATCAGTTCCCTGGACAGCTTTCCTTTTTTCTCTGGGCCCCCGCCCGAGGGCACAGGGACGTGGACGCCGAGAGGGGAGCCATTCTGGTAGTGGGCTGACGGGTGGATGGGGCCAGTAGCCGCCTCCCTCCTCCCCTGTCCTTCGGAGCCCGCACCATCCAGCTGATGTCTAACGAGCTCCAGCACGTGCAGCATCTTCAGCATGATCTGGCCTAGGCTCTGGAGTTGGCTTCTGTCCGCACCCGCAGCCGGCTGCACTCCTGGGCTGGGAAGCTCTGGCCTGCCTTCCTCCTCTGCCTCTTCCTGCTCTCTCTGCCCGCCACTGCCGATCTCCTGGGCCCGCGGGCCCTGACTTCCCTGAACATCGGGGCTGGCATTGGAGCCTTCCGTTATTTTCCTCGCGGGCGGTTCTCCATCTTCCTGTGATGCTCTGGAGATGGGATTTTCATCAGTCGGCGGGGAAGGGCTATTAGGCGGGCTTTCCCCAATTCCCTTCAGCAGTTGGGCAGCGTCTTTCACTGAGAAATAGCTGTGAGTTTTGTTCAGGACCTCCAGAGCGAGAATCTGTAGTGGGAGAGGACTGGCCTTCTGCATAGGAGATGCGACAGCTTCACAGGCTTGTGTCTCTGCACCTGTCTCCTGCACGCCTTTCTCAGAGACTTCACCCTGGGCACACTGCCCCCTTCGTCTTCTTAAGCTGCGTCCGCTCTTTACTAGGACTATCACCACTGCAGTGCACACCAGGATCTCCCAGCGAAACTCAGAGACTCGTGGCATGTGTGGCACACTTTCGTGTATCACCAACAGGGCAGCCCACAGCTGCTCTAGAACTGGCTGGAGAGACATTTCCATGGCCACCAGCTGGCTCCAAAGGGCCTCGTGGCTCTGTCTCCAATCACCAGTGTCTTGTGGGCCACAAATAAGTGCTTGGAACCCCAAGGAGGGTTCCGTCTCCAACACACACCAGTGTCTGGCCAGAGGGGCTGACATCAGTTGGGGTGGGGGAGGGGCACCTGAGTTCTAGCAGACCCTCCTCTTCCTTTGCTCATTGCATGGACAGAAAAAGAAACTACTTACACAGTGCATGGGGGGAATAGATGCACAGCCTGGAGCTGGGGCCTCTGTCAGCCCACCTGGTCCTATAGCACACCTAGAGGGTCATAGCAGGGCCATGCCATTTTCCTCTGCATGGGTGTTAGGCACAGGGGGACCCGTCCCTGGCTGAGCCTCATCCCCCCCTCACCCCCACCATTCACAGAAGCCTGGTCCCAGAGATCTCCTCCCTCTGAAGCTTCCTCTGTCTTTGTCTTTTATTGGTGTGGGAGGGGTGGGGTGCAAGCGCACCACACTGAAGGGTGTCCCCAGAGATACCAACCAAGAGAGTAGACTTTCAGTTGTAACAACACACAAGAAAAAAAAAAAAAAAAAAAGGACTGGCAGGGTCTGATATTTTCATGGATGTCCGCTGGAGCCTGTTTTCCACATTAAATCCATGTCTTCCAGGAAGCAGGTGTATCTCGGTGGAGGTGGCCTGTATCATTTTCCTTTGCCCCGAAGAAAGTTTTTTATAGTTTGCATGGCAGGGGTGTCAGCAACAAATTCCACAGTTTTTGATCTGTGATTGTCGTCATTTCTCTTTAACTTTGGAAGGATAACTTCAGAGGCGACAGATTCTTAATTTGGTGGCTTTTTTATTCCACTCCACTCCTTGGTTGTACGGTTTCTAAAGGGAAGTTTCTTTGTAGTCTCATCTGTATTTCTGTGTATGTCAGGTGGTTTTTCCCAGTGGATCCTTTTTCCCTTTTTGTTGTTTCCTTCATTTCCTGCAGTTTTTGATATGCCTATGTATAGATTTTATGCTTCACTTGATTTACTAATTTAAGTAATCTCTATACCCAACGTGGGGCTTGAACTCATGACTCCCAGATCAAGAGCCGCACGCTCTTGTGACTGAGCCAGCCAGATGCCCCTATGTACAGATTTTTTGGTATTTATCATGCTTGGTGTGCTCTGAACCTCCTGCATCTACCGTTTAGTGTCCTCCTTTTTTTTTTTTTTTTAATTCATAGACATTATTTCCTCCAATCACATTGTTACATGAAGTTTTTTATTTTAGCAATTTTTCATTCTGTCCTAGAATTCCCAACTCTCACATTGCAGATCTGTTTTGGTATGCTGTCTTCTTTATCCACTAGAAACCTTAGCATATTAATTATCTTTGTTTAATATCCTAGTCTCATAATTCCAACATCTACACCATGTCTGAAACTGGTCCTCATGTTTGCTGTGTCTCTGAAAACTGTTTTTTACCCTCTTAGCATGCCTTATAATTTTTAGTTGTGAGCCAGACATGATCATGCTGTGCCGGGTACAGGGCACTACCTTCAGTGACAGGCCTATCGCGGGTGGTGGGTGTGTGGCAGGGGCATCCTTAGTCCAATTAGTCTGTCTCCAGTGCCCCTGAGCCCCAAGGTTGTGACCTCCTGCGTGCGCCCAGTCCTTCCCCTCAGGCAGGAGAGGAGAACTTGCTGGGGCTGGGGGGGGGGGTTCCGCAGCGTGGGGTGTTCCTCTTTCCCAGGTCAGTTATGTTCTGGTAAAATCCCAGTAGATTAGGCTCAGGTTTAACTAGTTTCCCCTGAGGGCAGGCCTTGTTAAGAAGAACACGGTACTCTGGTGAATTTCAGAACTGTTGCTTTTTCTTTTCTTGCTCAAAGCATACCCTTATGATCTGATTTGTCTCAGCTCTTCACTGAGAGAACCTGGTAGGGCTCCTGGAGTAAACTCACAAAGATGTGACCACTCCCACCCCACCCCCACACCCTCCCCACCCTTGTGACTGAATTCGCCCAGCAATTTGGTGTTTTTACGTAACCAATGTACAGAGAATCGTTTGAAAATCAACAAGGATATGAACTTAACACCACCATGAACCAACAGGACCTAAACCACATTTATAAATCACTCTGCCCAACAACAGCACAATGCACATTATTTTCAAGGGCCTATGTTCTGTATATTCTGGGCCAAAAAACAGACCTCAGCAAATGAATGAATGAATGAATGAATGAATGAATGAATAAGAAAGAGAGAGAGAGAAAGGAAAGAAAAAAGAGAGAAAGGAAGAAAACAATAGAAAAGAAGAGAAAAGAAAAAATCCCACAGAACCATGGTCTCTGACGACGATGTAAACAAACTAGAGGGAGGTTTGGGGGGGCTAAATGGGTGATGAGTATTAAGGAGGGCACTTGTTGTGATGAGCACTAGGTGTTATATTTAAGTGATGAATCACTGAATTCTATTCCTGAAACCAGTATTACAGGATATTTAACTAGAATTTAACATTTGAAAAAAAAGAACCATTGAATCACTATATTATATACCTGAAATGAATATAACACTACATATTAACTTATAGGAATTAAAATTTAAAAATTTTTAAAAATATTTAAAAAATTCAAACTACATATTGAAAGGAGAAAGATAACAAATATCCATACACAGTCTACTTTATCCATGGATCAAAGATAAAATCCCAATACATCGAACTGAATGAAAATGAAACTACAACATACTAAAATCTGTGGGACACAGCTAAATCAATGGATAGCAAGGTTTAGAGCACTAAATGCATACATTAGAAAGGAGGAGGGGCGCCTGGGTGGCTCAGTCAGTTAATCCAACTCGTGGTATTGACTCGAGTCATGATGGACCCCAGGGTTGTGAGACTGAGCCCACATTGTGCTGGTGCATGGCATGGGGGCTGCTTAATCTCCCTCTCCCTTCGCACCTACTCCCTCCTTCTCTCCCCCCATCTCTATTTCTCTCTCCCTCTCTAAAAAAAAAAGGTTCAAAACAACAAGCTCTCACCTTAAGAACCTAGAAAAAGACTAGGAAATAAAACCAAAAGAACCATTCTACCCAATTTCAAGATATATAGCTACAGTAATCAAAAGTGTGTGGTGTTGGTGAAGGGAGAGGCAAATGGAACACAGTAAAGACAGATAAATGGGACAGAACGAAGGACCCAGAAATAGACCTACGCAAATATGCCCAACTGAGTTTTGACAAAGGTGAAAAGCAATTCAATAGTGAAGAGAAAGCCTTTTCAATAAATGGTGCTGGAGCAAGTGGACTTCCATACACACACACACACAAAAAAGAACCACAATCTAAGTCTCATACCTTATACAAAAATTAACTCAGGGTGCCTGGGTGGCTCAGCCGGTTAGGCAGCTAGCTCTTGATTTTGGCTCAGGTCATGATGTCCCAGTCCTCGACTAAGTCAGGTTCTAAGTTCAGTGGGGAGTCTGCTTGAGGTTGCTCTCTCCCCTTCTCCCTTCACCCCTCTCCCTGATCACGTGTGTGCTCCCACTCTCAAAATATAAATAAATAAATAAATAAATAAATAAATAAATAAATATATATATATATATATCTATATCTATCTATCTATCTATATATATATATTAAATTAACTCAAAATGAATCACTGACTTAAATGTAAAATTATAATAACGTTTAGGAAAAAATTTGCAGAAAATACAGCCAGGTAAAAAAACCTTAGGTTTGACATCAAATCATTTTCCATAAAGGAAAAATTGATTAATTGGGCATTATCAAACAATCAAAATTCTGAATCTGTACTGTGTGAAACACCCTTAGGACAAAAAAGACAAGATACAAACTGGGAAAAAAATATATGCAAACCACATATCTGATAAAGGCTCCTATTTGAAGTATATAAACTCAAATTTTGACCCCACAACAAGCAAGCAATCTAGTCAAAAGAAAATTTAAAAAAAATGGGCAAAAGACCTAAACACTTAACCAAAGAGTATGCAGATGGAAAGCACCTAAAAAGTTGCTATGAGGGCAATTCAAATTAAAATTACAATGAGCTGTCACACATACCTATCAGAATGACTAAAATAAAATGTATCAGAGAGACCCCGCCACCAAAAGCAAGGGAGGATGTGGAATAACTGGATCACTCCTGCGTTGCTGGTGGGAATGTAAAATGGTAGAGCTAATCTTGAAAACAGTTAACAGTTTCTTTTATTTTTTAAATCTTTTCTATAAATTCCACTTAACATCCAGTGTACTATTAATTTCAGATGTACAGTATAGTGATTCAACACTTCCACACAGTTTCTTTAAAAACTAGATCTGCAACTACCATATGACCCAGTAATTGCACTCTTGCAATTTGTTCTAGAGAAATCAAAACTTATGTTCGCTCAGACACCTATACATAAATGTTTAGAGCAGCTTTATAATAGCCAAAACCTGGAAACAATCCAGATAGCCTTCCATTCCAGGCTCTCAGCTGACTCATGCCACACTGCCAGTCGTCCCCTATATTGGCGTGTGAGGGTCAAGTAAGGTGATGTCCTCTCAGAGAGACACATGGTGAACGGAACAGAGGTCCTCTTTCTTACATTTTTTTTACCCTAATCTGTCAGTAGTTTCTACCATCTCTTGATTTCCCTGGAATTTCAACCCCAGGAGAGGGGGTGGGTCAGAAGCCAAAAGTGTGGCTTCACATATTTGTTTTCTCTTTCTTGAATGCTTTCCCCAAACAGAACAGCCTAAAACAACATTTATAACCTGAGATAGTTTCCGTGGGCCAGCCATCCAGGTGTGACTCGCCAGGTACCTCTGGCTCAGGATCTCGCACAAGGTCGCGCTCAAGATGTCAGCTGGATCTTCAGTCATCTCCAGGCTTGTGTGGGGAGGGGGCAGGGGGGAATCTGCTCTTGAGCTCACTCAGGCGGCTGTTAGCAGCCAGAGGTCCTCCATCGCTGTAAGCAAGAGACATTCGTTCCTTGCCACATGGGCCTCTCCAGGATACAATTCACGACAAGCACCTGGCTTCCCTCAGAGCTGATCACGGGGGAAGGGAGACAGACCAGGCCCAAGATGGAAGCCGGTTTCTTTGTAAACTAACCTCCGAAGTGACATCCTATCACTTTTGCTATATCCTGCCCTTAGAAGTGAGTCAGTACTTCCAGACCATATTCAAGGGGTAGGGGGCATTACACAAGTGTATGTGTACCAAAGCTGGGAATCATTGGAGACCCCTTAGAGCCTGCCCACCATACTTTGGTGGGACTTTTGCCCACAGCTAGCTACCACTATGATATTTGCATCCTTACTCAAATGTGAACTAGGAGAAAATTTATCAAGCCCTTCTGGGATCCTTACAAGCAAATTGCATAGAAGTTACTTGCATAGAAGTCCCTGGGTGGATCAGTCAGTTACGCATGCGACTCTTGATTTTGGTTCTGGACACCTGGGTGGATCAGTCAGTTACGCATGCGACTCTTGATTTTGGTTCTGGACACGATCTCAGGCTTGCGAGATCGAGCCAAGCGTCCTGCTCTGCACTCAGTGGGAAACCTGCCTAGGATTCTCTCTCTCTGTCCCTCCCTCGCTTGCATGTGTGTGTGCATTCCCTCTCTCTCTCTCTCTCTCTCTCGAAGGAAGGAAGGAAGGATGAAAGAGAAAGAAAGAATGAAAGAAAGAAAGGAAGGAAGGAAAAGAAAGGAAAGGAAAGGAAAGGAAAGGAAAGGAAAGGAAAGGAAAGGGAGAAAGAAATAGTATTAGTTACTTGCACACCAGTCAGTAGTTAGACAGCCCTGGGTTGGAATGCCAGCTCTGAAATTTACTACCTGTGTGGTCTTGGGGCAAGTTATTTAACCTCTCTGAAGCTCAGTAATGTGTGACACACTGGGTTATTGGGAAAATTAAATGACATAATCCATGTAAAAGACGTAACGGAGTGCTTGGCATATAGTCCCTTAATAAAATCAACTCTCAGCAGTAGTATCAGCAATTTGGTATTTTTATTTTATTTTTTATGTTTAACAAACATTGAGTAATACTCTCTCTCCTAGGGCTATAGGGAACTTCACTAAGAACTATGTAGCATCAGTTAAATACTAGGGTGGGTTTAAACTAAAAGGAGCAGTGGGTATGGCTTAAGGGGGAGGCACAACAGCTGCTGTGCTCTGGTTGCGGACCTTGGTGGCTGCTGGGAAGCTGAGTCAGACCTGCAGGGGACCCGAGGCCCTTGAGTCCTCCGGGCACACCCTTGCTCCCTGCTGGGGCCTCTGGGGATTCAGGAGAGCCCCTGGCCCTTGAGGGCGTCTGGGGGCTGTGCTCAGAACAGGAGCAGGAGGCCCCCATGGGACAGGCTGGACCCTGGGCCCCAAGTTGACCAGATTCTGCACCGGCCAACGGTTTTCTTCCCTCAGCTTTCTGAGCTCCCTCTCGGCCCTCCAAGCAGCCTTCTGGCTCTGGTCACTCCTCTTCTCATACACGAGGATGTCCCGTTCGTGCAAGGAGCAGATCTTCTCCCTTTCCTTGCTCAGGTCCTCAGCCATCTTCCTGTAGAGGCTGAAGTTCCAATTGGCCTCATCGGCCTTCCTGCGTATCTTGATCAGTTCGTTCTCCACTTCCAGGCGGAGGGTTTGCTCCTCCACCAGCTTTCTCTCCAGTTGCAGGATGTGCTCTTCCCACGTCTCAGGCTGTACTTTGAGCTGCTGCCGGACCTTGTTAATCTCACTGTCCAGGAGGGTGTTTTGAAGTCGCAAACTTAATTCCTCAGCTTGGTAGGTTGCTACTTGTTTTCTGAGCTCTGCAGTTATCTTGTTTTGCTTCATCAGTTCCCTGGACAGCTTTCCTTTTTTCTCTGGGCCCCCGCCCGAGGGCACAGGGACGTGGACGCCGAGAGGGGAGCCATTCTGGTAGTGGGCTGACGGGTGGATGGGGCCAGTAGCCGCCTCCCTCCTCCCCTGTCCTTCGGAGCCCGCACCATCCAGCTGATGTCTAACGAGCTCCAGCACGTGCAGCATCTTCAGCATGATCTGGCCTAGGCTCTGGAGTTGGCTTCTGTCCGCACCCGCAGCCGGCTGCACTCCTGGGCTGGGAAGCTCTGGCCTGCCTTCCTCCTCTGCCTCTTCCTGCTCTCTCTGCCCGCCACTGCCGATCTCCTGGGCCCGCGGGCCTTGACTTCCCTGAACATCGGGGCTGGCATTGGAGCCTTCCGTTATTTTCCTCGCGGGCGGTTCTCCATCTTCCTGTGATGCTCTGGAGATGGGATTTTCATCAGTCGGCGGGGAAGGGCTATTAGGCGGGCTTTCCCCAATTCCCTTCAGCAGTTGGGCAGCGTCTTTCACTGAGAAATAGCTGTGAGTTTTGTTCAGGACCTCCAGAGCGAGAATCTGTAGTGGGAGAGGACTGGCCTTCTGCATAGGAGATGCGACAGCTTCACAGGCTTGTGTCTCTGCACCTGTCTCCTGCACGCCTTTCTCAGAGACTTCACCCTGGGCACACTGCCCCCTTCGTCTTCTTAAGCTGCGTCCGCTCTTTACTAGGACTATCACCACTGCGGTGCACACCAGGATCTCCCAGCGAAACTCAGAGACTCGTGGCATGTGTGGCACACTTTCGTGTATCACCAACAGGGCAGCCCACAGCTGCTCTAGAACTGGCTGGAGAGACATTTCCATGGCCACCAGCTGGCTCCAAAGGGCCTCGTGGCTCTGTCTCCAATCACCAGTGTCTTGTGGGCCACAAATAAGTGCTTGGAACCCCAAGGAGGGTTCCGTCTCCAACACACACCAGTGCCTGGCCAGAGGGGCTGACATCAGTTGGGGTGGGGGAGGGGCACCTGAGTTCTAGCAGACCCTCCTCTTCCTTTGCTCATTGCATGGACAGAAAAAGAAACTACTTACACAGTGCATGGGGGGAATAGATGCACAGCCTGGAGCTGGGGCCTCTGTCAGCCCACCTGGTCCTATAGCACACCTAGAGGGTCATAGCAGGGCCATGCCATTTTCCTCTGCATGGGTGTTAGGCACAGGGGGACCCGTCCCTGGCTGAGCCTCATCCCCCCCCTCACCCCCACCATTCACAGAAGCCTGGTCCCAGAGATCTCCTCCCTCTGAAGCTTCCTCTGTCTTTGTCTTTTATTGGTGTGGGAGGGGTGGGGTGCAAGCGCACCACACTGAAGGGTGTCCCCAGAGATACCAACCAAGAGAGTAGACTTTCAGTTGTAACAACACACAAGAAAAAAAAAAAAAAAAGGACTGGCAGGGTCTGATATTTTCATGGATGTCCGCTGGAGCCTGTTTTCCACATTAAATCCATGTCTTCCAGGAAGCAGGTGTATCTCGGTGGAGGTGGCCTGTATCATTTTCCTTTGCCCCGAAGAAAGTTTTTTATAGTTTGCATGGCAGGGGTGTCAGCAACAAATTCCACAATTTTTGATCTGTGATTGTCGTCATTTCTCTTTAACTTTGGAAGGATAACTTCAGAGGCGACAGATTCTTAATTTGGTGGCTTTTTTATTCCACTCCACTCCTTGGTTGTACGGTTTTTAAAGGGAAGTTTCTTTGTAGTCTCATCTGTATTTCTGTGTATGTCAGGTGGTTTTTCCCAGTGGATCCTTTTTCCCTTTTTGTTGTTTCCTTCATTTCCTGCAGTTTTTGATATGCCTATGTATAGATTTTATGCTTCACTTGATTTACTAATTTAAGTAATCTCTATACCCAACATGGGGCTTGAACTCATGACTCCCAGATCAAGAGCCGCACGCTCTTCTGACGGAGCCAGCCAGATGCCCCTATGTACAGATTTTTTGGTATTTATCATGCTTGGTGTGCTCTGAACCTCCTGCATCTACCGTTTAGTGTCCTCCTTTTTTTTTTTTTTTTTAATTCATAGACATTATTTCCTCCAATCACATTGTTACATGAAGTTTTTTATTTTAGCAATTTTTCATTCTGTCCTAGAATTCCCAACTCTCACATTGCAGATCTGTTTTGGTATGCTGTCTTCTTTATCCACTAGAAACCTTAGCATATTAATTATCTTTGTTTAATATCCTAGTCTCATAATTCCAACATCTACACCATGTCTGAAACTGGTCCTCATGTTTGCTGTGTCTCTGAAAACTGTTTTTTACCCTCTTAGCATGCCTTATAATTTTTAGTTGTGAGCCAGACATGATCATGCTGTGCCGGGTACAGGGCACTACCTTCAGTGACAGGCCTATCGCGGGTGGTGGGTGTGTGGCAGGGGCATCCTTAGTCCAATTAGTCTGTCTCCAGTGCCCCTGAGCCCCAAGGTTGTGACCTCCTGCGTGCGCGCAGTCCTTCCCCTCAGGCAGGAGAGGAGAACTTGCTGGGGCTGGGGGGGGGGGTTCCGCAGCGTGGGGTGTTCCTCTTTCCCAGGTCAGTTATGTTCTGGTAAAATCCCAGTAGATTAGGCTCAGGTTTAACTAGTTTCCCCTGAGGGCAGGCCTTGTTAAGAAGAACACGGTACTCTGGTGAATTTCAGAACTGTTGCTTTTTCTTTTCTTGCTCAAAGCATACCCTTATGATCTGATTTGTCTCAGCTCTTCACTGAGAGAACCTGGTAGGGCTCCTGGAGTAAACTCACAAAGATGTGACCACTCCCACCCCACCCCCACACCCTCCCCACCCTTGTGACTGAATTCGCCCAGCAATTTGGTGTTTTTACGTAACCAATGTACAGAGAATCGTTTGAAAATCAACAAGGATATGAACTTAACACCACCATGAACCAACAGGACCTAAACCACATTTATAAATCACTCTGCCCAACAACAGCACAATGCACATTATTTTCAAGGGCCTATGTTCTGTATATTCTGGGCCAAAAAACAGACCTCAGAAATGAATGAATGAATGAATGAATGAATGAATGAATGAATAAGAAAGAGAGAGAGAGAAAGGAAAGAAAAAAGAGAGAAAGGAAGAAAACAATAGAAAAGAAGAGAAAAGAAAAAATCCCACAGAACCATGGTCTCTGACGACGATGTAAACAAACTAGAGGGAGGTTTGGGGGGGCTAAATGGGTGATGAGTATTAAGGAGGGCACTTGTTGTGATGAGCACTAGGTGTTATATTTAAGTGATGAATCACTGAATTCTATTCCTGAAACCAGTATTACAGGATATTTAACTAGAATTTAACATTTGAAAAAAAAGAACCATTGAATCACTATATTATATACCTGAAATGAATATAACACTACATATTAACTTATAGGAATTAAAATTTAAAAATTTTTAAAAATATTTAAAAAATTCAAACTACATATTGAAAGGAGAAAGATAACAAATATCCATACACAGTCTACTTTATCCATGGATCAAAGATAAAATCCCAATACATCGAACTGAATGAAAATGAAACTACAACATACTAAAATCTGTGGGACACAGCTAAATCAATGGATAGCAAGGTTTAGAGCACTAAATGCATACATTAGAAAGGAGGAGGGGCGCCTGGGTGGCTCAGTCAGTTAATCCAACTCGTGGTATTGACTCGAGTCATGATGGACCCCAGGGTTGTGAGACTGAGCCCACATTGTGCTGGTGCATGGCACGGGGGCTGCTTAATCTCCCTCTCCCTTCGCACCTACTCCCTCCTTCTCTCCCCCCATCTCTATTTCTCTCTCCCTCTCTAAAAAAAAAAGGTTCAAAACAACAAGCTCTCACCTTAAGAACCTAGAAAAAGACTAGGAAATAAAACCAAAAGAACCATTCTACCCAATTTCAAGATATATAGCTACAGTAATCAAAAGTGTGTGGTGTTGGTGAAGGGAGAGGCAAATGGAACACAGTAAAGACAGATAAATGGGACAGAACGAAGGACCCAGAAATAGACCTACGCAAATATGCCCAACTGAGTTTTGACAAAGGTGAAAAGCAATTCAATAGTGAAGAGAAAGCCTTTTCAATAAATGGTGCTGGAGCAAGTGGACTTCCATACACACACACACACAAAAAAGAACCACAATCTAAGTCTCATACCTTATACAAAAATTAACTCAGGGTGCCTGGGTGGCTCAGCCGGTTAGGCAGCTAGCTCTTGATTTTGGCTCAGGTCATGATGTCCCAGTCCTCGACTAAGTCAGGTTCTAAGTTCAGTGGGGAGTCTGCTTGAGGTTGCTCTCTCCCCTTCTCCCTTCACCCCTCTCCCTGATCACGTGTGTGCTCCCACTCTCAAAATATAAATAAATAAATAAATAAATAAATATATATATATCTATATCTATATATATATATTAAATTAACTCAAAATGAATCACTGACTTAAATGTAAAATTATAATAACGTTTAGGAAAAAATTTGCAGAAAATACAGCCAGGTAAAAAAACCTTAGGTTTGACATCAAATCATTTTCCATAAAGGAAAAATTGATTAATTGGGCATTATCAAACAATCAAAATTCTGAATCTGTACTGTGTGAAACACCCTTAGGACAAAAAAGACAAGATACAAACTGGGAAAAAAATATATGCAAACCACATATCTGATAAAGGCTCCTATTTGAAGTATATAAACTCAAATTTTGACCCCACAACAAGCAAGCAATCTAGTCAAAAGAAAATTTAAAAAAAATGGGCAAAAGACCTAAACACTTAACCAAAGAGTATGCAGATGGAAAGCACCTAAAAAGTTGCTATGAGGGCAATTCAAATTAAAATTACAATGAGCTGTCACACATACCTATCAGAATGACTAAAATAAAATGTATCAGAGAGACCCCGCCACCAAAAGCAAGGGAGGATGTGGAATAACTGGATCACTCCTGCGTTGCTGGTGGGAATGTAAAATGGTAGAGCTAATCTTGAAAACAGTTAACAGTTTCTTTTATTTTTTAAATCTTTTCTATAAATTCCACTTAACATCCAGTGTACTATTAATTTCAGATGTACAGTATAGTGATTCAACACTTCCACACAGTTTCTTTAAAAACTAGATCTGCAACTACCATATGACCCAGTAATTGCACTCTTGCAATTTGTTCTAGAGAAATCAAAACTTATGTTCGCTCAGACACCTATACATAAATGTTTAGAGCAGCTTTATAATAGCCAAAACCTGGAAACAATCCAGATAGCCTTCCATTCCAGGCTCTCAGCTGACTCATGCCACACTGCCAGTCGTCCCCTATATTGGCGTGTGAGGGTCAAGTAAGGTGATGTCCTCTCAGAGAGACACATGGTGAACGGAACAGAGGTCCTCTTTCTTACATTTTTTTTACCCTAATCTGTCAGTAGTTTCTACCATCTCTTGATTTCCCTGGAATTTCAACCCCAGGAGAGGGGGTGGGTCAGAAGCCAAAAGTGTGGCTTCACATATTTGTTTTCTCTTTCTTGAATGCTTTCCCCAAACAGAACAGCCTAAAACAACATTTATAACCTGAGATAGTTTCCGTGGGCCAGCCATCCAGGTGTGACTCGCCAGGTACCTCTGGCTCAGGATCTCGCACAAGGTCGCGCTCAAGATGTCAGCTGGATCTTCAGTCATCTCCAGGCTTGTGTGGGGAGGGGGCAGGGGGGAATCTGCTCTTGAGCTCACTCAGGCGGCTGTTAGCAGCCAGAGGTCCTCCATCGCTGTAAGCAAGAGACATTCGTTCCTTGCCACATGGGCCTCTCCAGGATACAATTCACGACAAGCACCTGGCTTCCCTCAGAGCTGATCACGGGGGAAGGGAGACAGACCAGGCCCAAGATGGAAGCCGGTTTCTTTGTAAACTAACCTCCGAAGTGACATCCTATCACTTTTGCTATATCCTGCCCTTAGAAGTGAGTCAGTACTTCCAGACCATATTCAAGGGGTAGGGGGCATTACACAAGTGTATGTGTACCAAAGCTGGGAATCATTGGAGACCCCTTAGAGCCTGCCCACCATACTTTGGTGGGACTTTTGCCCACAGCTAGCTACCACTATGATATTTGCATCCTTACTCAAATGTGAACTAGGAGAAAATTTATCAAGCCCTTCTGGGATCCTTACAAGCAAATTGCATAGAAGTTACTTGCATAGAAGTCCCTGGGTGGATCAGTCAGTTACGCATGCGACTCTTGATTTTGGTTCTGGACACCTGGGTGGATCAGTCAGTTACGCATGCGACTCTTGATTTTGGTTCTGGACACGATCTCAGGCTTGCGAGATCGAGCCAAGCGTCCTGCTCTGCACTCAGTGGGAAACCTGCCTAGGATTCTCTCTCTCTGTCCCTCCCTCGCTTGCATGTGTGTGTGCATTCCCTCTCTCTCTCTCTCTCTCTCTCGAAGGAAGGAAGGAAGGATGAAAGAGAAAGAAAGAATGAAAGAAAGAAAGGAAGGAAGGAAAAGAAAGGAAAGGAAAGGAAAGGAAAGGAAAGGAAAGGAAAGGAAAGGGAGAAAGAAATAGTATTAGTTACTTGCACACCAGTCAGTAGTTAGACAGCCCTGGGTTGGAATGCCAGCTCTGAAATTTACTACCTGTGTGGTCTTGGGGCAAGTTATTTAACCTCTCTGAAGCTCAGTAATGTGTGACACACTGGGTTATTGGGAAAATTAAATGACATAATCCATGTAAAAGACGTAACGGAGTGCTTGGCATATAGTCCCTTAATAAAATCAACTCTCAGCAGTAGTATCAGCAATTTGGTATTTTTATTTTATTTTTTATGTTTAACAAACATTGAGTAATACTCTCTCTCCTAGGGCTATAGGGAACTTCACTAAGAACTATGTAGCATCAGTTAAATACTAGGGTGGGTTTAAACTAAAAGGAGCAGTGGGTATGGCTTAAGGGGGAGGCACAACAGCTGCTGTGCTCTGGTTGCGGACCTTGGTGGCTGCTGGGAAGCTGAGTCAGACCTGCAGGGGACCCGAGGCCCTTGAGTCCTCCGGGCACACCCTTGCTCCCTGCTGGGGCCTCTGGGGATTCAGGAGAGCCCCTGGCCCTTGAGGGCGTCTGGGGGCTGTGCTCAGAACAGGAGCAGGAGGCCCCCATGGGACAGGCTGGACCCTGGGCCCCAAGTTGACCAGATTCTGCACCGGCCAACGGTTTTCTTCCCTCAGCTTTCTGAGCTCCCTCTCGGCCCTCCAAGCAGCCTTCTGGCTCTGGTCACTCCTCTTCTCATACACGAGGATGTCCCGTTCGTGCAAGGAGCAGATCTTCTCCCTTTCCTTGCTCAGGTCCTCAGCCATCTTCCTGTAGAGGCTGAAGTTCCAATTGGCCTCATCGGCCTTCCTGCGTATCTTGATCAGTTCGTTCTCCACTTCCAGGCGGAGGGTTTGCTCCTCCACCAGCTTTCTCTCCAGTTGCAGGATGTGCTCTTCCCACGTCTCAGGCTGTACTTTGAGCTGCTGCCGGACCTTGTTAATCTCACTGTCCAGGAGGGTGTTTTGAAGTCGCAAACTTAATTCCTCAGCTTGGTAGGTTGCTACTTGTTTTCTGAGCTCTGCAGTTATCTTGTTTTGCTTCATCAGTTCCCTGGACAGCTTTCCTTTTTTCTCTGGGCCCCCGCCCGAGGGCACAGGGACGTGGACGCCGAGAGGGGAGCCATTCTGGTAGTGGGCTGACGGGTGGATGGGGCCAGTAGCCGCCTCCCTCCTCCCCTGTCCTTCGGAGCCCGCACCATCCAGCTGATGTCTAACGAGCTCCAGCACGTGCAGCATCTTCAGCATGATCTGGCCTAGGCTCTGGAGTTGGCTTCTGTCCGCACCCGCAGCCGGCTGCACTCCTGGGCTGGGAAGCTCTGGCCTGCCTTCCTCCTCTGCCTCTTCCTGCTCTCTCTGCCCGCCACTGCCGATCTCCTGGGCCCGCGGGCCTTGACTTCCCTGAACATCGGGGCTGGCATTGGAGCCTTCCGTTATTTTCCTCGCGGGCGGTTCTCCATCTTCCTGTGATGCTCTGGAGATGGGATTTTCATCAGTCGGCGGGGAAGGGCTATTAGGCGGGCTTTCCCCAATTCCCTTCAGCAGTTGGGCAGCGTCTTTCACTGAGAAATAGCTGTGAGTTTTGTTCAGGACCTCCAGAGCGAGAATCTGTAGTGGGAGAGGACTGGCCTTCTGCATAGGAGATGCGACAGCTTCACAGGCTTGTGTCTCTGCACCTGTCTCCTGCACGCCTTTCTCAGAGACTTCACCCTGGGCACACTGCCCCCTTCGTCTTCTTAAGCTGCGTCCGCTCTTTACTAGGACTATCACCACTGCGGTGCACACCAGGATCTCCCAGCGAAACTCAGAGACTCGTGGCATGTGTGGCACACTTTCGTGTATCACCAACAGGGCAGCCCACAGCTGCTCTAGAACTGGCTGGAGAGACATTTCCATGGCCACCAGCTGGCTCCAAAGGGCCTCGTGGCTCTGTCTCCAATCACCAGTGTCTTGTGGGCCACAAATAAGTGCTTGGAACCCCAAGGAGGGTTCCGTCTCCAACACACACCAGTGCCTGGCCAGAGGGGCTGACATCAGTTGGGGTGGGGGAGGGGCACCTGAGTTCTAGCAGACCCTCCTCTTCCTTTGCTCATTGCATGGACAGAAAAAGAAACTACTTACACAGTGCATGGGGGGAATAGATGCACAGCCTGGAGCTGGGGCCTCTGTCAGCCCACCTGGTCCTATAGCACACCTAGAGGGTCATAGCAGGGCCATGCCATTTTCCTCTGCATGGGTGTTAGGCACAGGGGGACCCGTCCCTGGCTGAGCCTCATCCCCCCCCTCACCCCCACCATTCACAGAAGCCTGGTCCCAGAGATCTCCTCCCTCTGAAGCTTCCTCTGTCTTTGTCTTTTATTGGTGTGGGAGGGGTGGGGTGCAAGCGCACCACACTGAAGGGTGTCCCCAGAGATACCAACCAAGAGAGTAGACTTTCAGTTGTAACAACACACAAGAAAAAAAAAAAAAAAAAGGACTGGCAGGGTCTGATATTTTCATGGATGTCCGCTGGAGCCTGTTTTCCACATTAAATCCATGTCTTCCAGGAAGCAGGTGTATCTCGGTGGAGGTGGCCTGTATCATTTTCCTTTGCCCCGAAGAAAGTTTTTTATAGTTTGCATGGCAGGGGTGTCAGCAACAAATTCCACAATTTTTGATCTGTGATTGTCGTCATTTCTCTTTAACTTTGGAAGGATAACTTCAGAGGCGACAGATTCTTAATTTGGTGGCTTTTTTATTCCACTCCACTCCTTGGTTGTACGGTTTTTAAAGGGAAGTTTCTTTGTAGTCTCATCTGTATTTCTGTGTATGTCAGGTGGTTTTTCCCAGTGGATCCTTTTTCCCTTTTTGTTGTTTCCTTCATTTCCTGCAGTTTTTGATATGCCTATGTATAGATTTTATGCTTCACTTGATTTACTAATTTAAGTAATCTCTATACCCAACATGGGGCTTGAACTCATGACTCCCAGATCAAGAGCCGCACGCTCTTCTGACGGAGCCAGCCAGATGCCCCTATGTACAGATTTTTTGGTATTTATCATGCTTGGTGTGCTCTGAACCTCCTGCATCTACCGTTTAGTGTCCTCCTTTTTTTTTTTTTTTTTAATTCATAGACATTATTTCCTCCAATCACATTGTTACATGAAGTTTTTTATTTTAGCAATTTTTCATTCTGTCCTAGAATTCCCAACTCTCACATTGCAGATCTGTTTTGGTATGCTGTCTTCTTTATCCACTAGAAACCTTAGCATATTAATTATCTTTGTTTAATATCCTAGTCTCATAATTCCAACATCTACACCATGTCTGAAACTGGTCCTCATGTTTGCTGTGTCTCTGAAAACTGTTTTTTACCCTCTTAGCATGCCTTATAATTTTTAGTTGTGAGCCAGACATGATCATGCTGTGCCGGGTACAGGGCACTACCTTCAGTGACAGGCCTATCGCGGGTGGTGGGTGTGTGGCAGGGGCATCCTTAGTCCAATTAGTCTGTCTCCAGTGCCCCTGAGCCCCAAGGTTGTGACCTCCTGCGTGCGCGCAGTCCTTCCCCTCAGGCAGGAGAGGAGAACTTGCTGGGGCTGGGGGGGGGGGTTCCGCAGCGTGGGGTGTTCCTCTTTCCCAGGTCAGTTATGTTCTGGTAAAATCCCAGTAGATTAGGCTCAGGTTTAACTAGTTTCCCCTGAGGGCAGGCCTTGTTAAGAAGAACACGGTACTCTGGTGAATTTCAGAACTGTTGCTTTTTCTTTTCTTGCTCAAAGCATACCCTTATGATCTGATTTGTCTCAGCTCTTCACTGAGAGAACCTGGTAGGGCTCCTGGAGTAAACTCACAAAGATGTGACCACTCCCACCCCACCCCCACACCCTCCCCACCCTTGTGACTGAATTCGCCCAGCAATTTGGTGTTTTTACGTAACCAATGTACAGAGAATCGTTTGAAAATCAACAAGGATATGAACTTAACACCACCATGAACCAACAGGACCTAAACCACATTTATAAATCACTCTGCCCAACAACAGCACAATGCACATTATTTTCAAGGGCCTATGTTCTGTATATTCTGGGCCAAAAAACAGACCTCAGAAATGAATGAATGAATGAATGAATGAATGAATGAATGAATAAGAAAGAGAGAGAGAGAAAGGAAAGAAAAAAGAGAGAAAGGAAGAAAACAATAGAAAAGAAGAGAAAAGAAAAAATCCCACAGAACCATGGTCTCTGACGACGATGTAAACAAACTAGAGGGAGGTTTGGGGGGGCTAAATGGGTGATGAGTATTAAGGAGGGCACTTGTTGTGATGAGCACTAGGTGTTATATTTAAGTGATGAATCACTGAATTCTATTCCTGAAACCAGTATTACAGGATATTTAACTAGAATTTAACATTTGAAAAAAAAGAACCATTGAATCACTATATTATATACCTGAAATGAATATAACACTACATATTAACTTATAGGAATTAAAATTTAAAAATTTTTAAAAATATTTAAAAAATTCAAACTACATATTGAAAGGAGAAAGATAACAAATATCCATACACAGTCTACTTTATCCATGGATCAAAGATAAAATCCCAATACATCGAACTGAATGAAAATGAAACTACAACATACTAAAATCTGTGGGACACAGCTAAATCAATGGATAGCAAGGTTTAGAGCACTAAATGCATACATTAGAAAGGAGGAGGGGCGCCTGGGTGGCTCAGTCAGTTAATCCAACTCGTGGTATTGACTCGAGTCATGATGGACCCCAGGGTTGTGAGACTGAGCCCACATTGTGCTGGTGCATGGCATGGGGGCTGCTTAATCTCCCTCTCCCTTCGCACCTACTCCCTCCTTCTCTCCCCCCATCTCTATTTCTCTCTCCCTCTCTAAAAAAAAAAGGTTCAAAACAACAAGCTCTCACCTTAAGAACCTAGAAAAAGACTAGGAAATAAAACCAAAAGAACCATTCTACCCAATTTCAAGATATATAGCTACAGTAATCAAAAGTGTGTGGTGTTGGTGAAGGGAGAGGCAAATGGAACACAGTAAAGACAGATAAATGGGACAGAACGAAGGACCCAGAAATAGACCTACGCAAATATGCCCAACTGAGTTTTGACAAAGGTGAAAAGCAATTCAATAGTGAAGAGAAAGCCTTTTCAATAAATGGTGCTGGAGCAAGTGGACTTCCATACACACACACACACAAAAAAGAACCACAATCTAAGTCTCATACCTTATACAAAAATTAACTCAGGGTGCCTGGGTGGCTCAGCCGGTTAGGCAGCTAGCTCTTGATTTTGGCTCAGGTCATGATGTCCCAGTCCTCGACTAAGTCAGGTTCTAAGTTCAGTGGGGAGTCTGCTTGAGGTTGCTCTCTCCCCTTCTCCCTTCACCCCTCTCCCTGATCACGTGTGTGCTCCCACTCTCAAAATATAAATAAATAAATAAATAAATAAATAAATAAATAAATATCTATATCTATATCTATCTATCTATATATATATATATATATTAAATTAACTCAAAATGAATCACTGACTTAAATGTAAAATTATAATAACGTTTAGGAAAAAATTTGCAGAAAATACAGCCAGGTAAAAAAACCTTAGGTTTGACATCAAATCATTTTCCATAAAGGAAAAATTGATTAATTGGGCATTATCAAACAATCAAAATTCTGAATCTGTACTGTGTGAAACACCCTTAGGACAAAAAAGACAAGATACAAACTGGGAAAAAAATATATGCAAACCACATATCTGATAAAGGCTCCTATTTGAAGTATATAAACTCAAATTTTGACCCCACAACAAGCAAGCAATCTAGTCAAAAGAAAATTTAAAAAAAATGGGCAAAAGACCTAAACACTTAACCAAAGAGTATGCAGATGGAAAGCACCTAAAAAGTTGCTATGAGGGCAATTCAAATTAAAATTACAATGAGCTGTCACACATACCTATCAGAATGACTAAAATAAAATGTATCAGAGAGACCCCGCCACCAAAAGCAAGGGAGGATGTGGAATAACTGGATCACTCCTGCGTTGCTGGTGGGAATGTAAAATGGTAGAGCTAATCTTGAAAACAGTTAACAGTTTCTTTTATTTTTTAAATCTTTTCTATAAATTCCACTTAACATCCAGTGTACTATTAATTTCAGATGTACAGTATAGTGATTCAACACTTCCACACAGTTTCTTTAAAAACTAGATCTGCAACTACCATATGACCCAGTAATTGCACTCTTGCAATTTGTTCTAGAGAAATCAAAACTTATGTTCGCTCAGACACCTATACATAAATGTTTAGAGCAGCTTTATAATAGCCAAAACCTGGAAACAATCCAGATAGCCTCCCATTCCAGGCTCTCAGCTGACTCATGCCACACTGCCAGTCGTCCCCTACATTGGCCACATATTGGCGTGTGAGGGTCAAGTAAGGTGATGTCCTCTCAGAGAGACACATGGTGAACGGAACAGAGGTCCTCTTTCTTACATTTTTTTTACCCTAATCTGTCAGTAGTTTCTACCATCTCTTGATTTCCCTGGAATTTCAACCCCAGGAGAGGGGGTGGGTCAGAAGCCAAAAGTGTGGCTTCACATATTTGTTTTCTCTTTCTTGAATGCTTTCCCCAAACAGAACAGCCTAAAACAACATTTATAACCTGAGATAGTTTCCGTGGGCCAGCCATCCAGGTGTGACTCGCCAGGTACCTCTGGCTCAGGATCTCGCACAAGGTCGCGCTCAAGATGTCAGCTGGATCTTCAGTCATCTCCAGGCTTGTGTGGGGAGGGGGCAGGGGGGAATCTGCTCTTGAGCTCACTCAGGCGGCTGTTAGCAGCCAGAGGTCCTCCATCGCTGTAAGCAAGAGACATTCGTTCCTTGCCACATGGGCCTCTCCAGGATACAATTCACGACAAGCACCTGGCTTCCCTCAGAGCTGATCACGGGGGAAGGGAGACAGACCAGGCCCAAGATGGAAGCCGGTTTCTTTGTAAACTAACCTCCGAAGTGACATCCTATCACTTTTGCTATATCCTGCCCTTAGAAGTGAGTCAGTACTTCCAGACCATATTCAAGGGGTAGGGGGCATTACACAAGTGTATGTGTACCAAAGCTGGGAATCATTGGAGACCCCTTAGAGCCTGCCCACCATACTTTGGTGGGACTTTTGCCCACAGCTAGCTACCACTATGATATTTGCATCCTTACTCAAATGTGAACTAGGAGAAAATTTATCAAGCCCTTCTGGGATCCTTACAAGCAAATTGCATAGAAGTTACTTGCATAGAAGTCCCTGGGTGGATCAGTCAGTTACGCATGCGACTCTTGATTTTGGTTCTGGACACCTGGGTGGATCAGTCAGTTACGCATGCGACTCTTGATTTTGGTTCTGGACACGATCTCAGGCTTGCGAGATCGAGCCAAGCGTCCTGCTCTGCACTCAGTGGGAAACCTGCCTAGGATTCTCTCTCTCTGTCCCTCCCTCGCTTGCATGTGTGTGTGCATTCCCTCTCTCTCTCTCTCTCTCTCTCTCGAAGGAAGGAAGGAAGGATGAAAGAGAAAGAAAGAATGAAAGAAAGAAAGGAAGGAAGGAAAAGAAAGGAAAGGAAAGGAAAGGAAAGGAAAGGGAGAAAGAAATAGTATTAGTTACTTGCACACCAGTCAGTAGTTAGACAGCCCTGGGTTGGAATGCCAGCTCTGAAATTTACTACCTGTGTGGTCTTGGGGCAAGTTATTTAACCTCTCTGAAGCTCAGTAATGTGTGACACACTGGGTTATTGGGAAAATTAAATGACATAATCCATGTAAAAGACGTAACGGAGTGCTTGGCATATAGTCCCTTAATAAAATCAACTCTCAGCAGTAGTATCAGCAATTTGGTATTTTTATTTTATTTTTTATGTTTAACAAACATTGAGTAATACTCTCTCTCCTAGGGCTATAGGGAACTTCACTAAGAACTATGTAGCATCAGTTAAATACTAGGGTGGGTTTAAACTAAAAGGAGCAGTGGGTATGGCTTAAGGGGGAGGCACAACAGCTGCTGTGCTCTGGTTGCGGACCTTGGTGGCTGCTGGGAAGCTGAGTCAGACCTGCAGGGGACCCGAGGCCCTTGAGTCCTCCGGGCACACCCTTGCTCCCTGCTGGGGCCTCTGGGGATTCAGGAGAGCCCCTGGCCCTTGAGGGCGTCTGGGGGCTGTGCTCAGAACAGGAGCAGGAGGCCCCCATGGGACAGGCTGGACCCTGGGCCCCAAGTTGACCAGATTCTGCACCGGCCAACGGTTTTCTTCCCTCAGCTTTCTGAGCTCCCTCTCGGCCCTCCAAGCAGCCTTCTGGCTCTGGTCACTCCTCTTCTCATACACGAGGATGTCCCGTTCGTGCAAGGAGCAGATCTTCTCCCTTTCCTTGCTCAGGTCCTCAGCCATCTTCCTGTAGAGGCTGAAGTTCCAATTGGCCTCATCGGCCTTCCTGCGTATCTTGATCAGTTCGTTCTCCACTTCCAGGCGGAGGGTTTGCTCCTCCACCAGCTTTCTCTCCAGTTGCAGGATGTGCTCTTCCCACGTCTCAGGCTGTACTTTGAGCTGCTGCCGGACCTTGTTAATCTCACTGTCCAGGAGGGTGTTTTGAAGTCGCAAACTTAATTCCTCAGCTTGGTAGGTTGCTACTTGTTTTCTGAGCTCTGCAGTTATCTTGTTTTGCTTCATCAGTTCCCTGGACAGCTTTCCTTTTTTCTCTGGGCCCCCGCCCGAGGGCACAGGGACGTGGACGCCGAGAGGGGAGCCATTCTGGTAGTGGGCTGACGGGTGGATGGGGCCAGTAGCCGCCTCCCTCCTCCCCTGTCCTTCGGAGCCCGCACCATCCAGCTGATGTCTAACGAGCTCCAGCACGTGCAGCATCTTCAGCATGATCTGGCCTAGGCTCTGGAGTTGGCTTCTGTCCGCACCCGCAGCCGGCTGCACTCCTGGGCTGGGAAGCTCTGGCCTGCCTTCCTCCTCTGCCTCTTCCTGCTCTCTCTGCCCGCCACTGCCGATCTCCTGGGCCCGCGGGCCTTGACTTCCCTGAACATCGGGGCTGGCATTGGAGCCTTCCGTTATTTTCCTCGCGGGCGGTTCTCCATCTTCCTGTGATGCTCTGGAGATGGGATTTTCATCAGTCGGCGGGGAAGGGCTATTAGGCGGGCTTTCCCCAATTCCCTTCAGCAGTTGGGCAGCGTCTTTCACTGAGAAATAGCTGTGAGTTTTGTTCAGGACCTCCAGAGCGAGAATCTGTAGTGGGAGAGGACTGGCCTTCTGCATAGGAGATGCGACAGCTTCACAGGCTTGTGTCTCTGCACCTGTCTCCTGCACGCCTTTCTCAGAGACTTCACCCTGGGCACACTGCCCCCTTCGTCTTCTTAAGCTGCGTCCGCTCTTTACTAGGACTATCACCACTGCGGTGCACACCAGGATCTCCCAGCGAAACTCAGAGACTCGTGGCATGTGTGGCACACTTTCGTGTATCACCAACAGGGCAGCCCACAGCTGCTCTAGAACTGGCTGGAGAGACATTTCCATGGCCACCAGCTGGCTCCAAAGGGCCTCGTGGCTCTGTCTCCAATCACCAGTGTCTTGTGGGCCACAAATAAGTGCTTGGAACCCCAAGGAGGGTTCCGTCTCCAACACACACCAGTGCCTGGCCAGAGGGGCTGACATCAGTTGGGGTGGGGGAGGGGCACCTGAGTTCTAGCAGACCCTCCTCTTCCTTTGCTCATTGCATGGACAGAAAAAGAAACTACTTACACAGTGCATGGGGGGAATAGATGCACAGCCTGGAGCTGGGGCCTCTGTCAGCCCACCTGGTCCTATAGCACACCTAGAGGGTCATAGCAGGGCCATGCCATTTTCCTCTGCATGGGTGTTAGGCACAGGGGGACCCGTCCCTGGCTGAGCCTCATCCCCCCCCTCACCCCCACCATTCACAGAAGCCTGGTCCCAGAGATCTCCTCCCTCTGAAGCTTCCTCTGTCTTTGTCTTTTATTGGTGTGGGAGGGGTGGGGTGCAAGCGCACCACACTGAAGGGTGTCCCCAGAGATACCAACCAAGAGAGTAGACTTTCAGTTGTAACAACACACAAGAAAAAAAAAAAAAAAAGGACTGGCAGGGTCTGATATTTTCATGGATGTCCGCTGGAGCCTGTTTTCCACATTAAATCCATGTCTTCCAGGAAGCAGGTGTATCTCGGTGGAGGTGGCCTGTATCATTTTCCTTTGCCCCGAAGAAAGTTTTTTATAGTTTGCATGGCAGGGGTGTCAGCAACAAATTCCACAATTTTTGATCTGTGATTGTCGTCATTTCTCTTTAACTTTGGAAGGATAACTTCAGAGGCGACAGATTCTTAATTTGGTGGCTTTTTTATTCCACTCCACTCCTTGGTTGTACGGTTTTTAAAGGGAAGTTTCTTTGTAGTCTCATCTGTATTTCTGTGTATGTCAGGTGGTTTTTCCCAGTGGATCCTTTTTCCCTTTTTGTTGTTTCCTTCATTTCCTGCAGTTTTTGATATGCCTATGTATAGATTTTATGCTTCACTTGATTTACTAATTTAAGTAATCTCTATACCCAACATGGGGCTTGAACTCATGACTCCCAGATCAAGAGCCGCACGCTCTTCTGACGGAGCCAGCCAGATGCCCCTATGTACAGATTTTTTGGTATTTATCATGCTTGGTGTGCTCTGAACCTCCTGCATCTACCGTTTAGTGTCCTCCTTTTTTTTTTTTTTTTAATTCATAGACATTATTTCCTCCAATCACATTGTTACATGAAGTTTTTTATTTTAGCAATTTTTCATTCTGTCCTAGAATTCCCAACTCTCACATTGCAGATCTGTTTTGGTATGCTGTCTTCTTTATCCACTAGAAACCTTAGCATATTAATTATCTTTGTTTAATATCCTAGTCTCATAATTCCAACATCTACACCATGTCTGAAACTGGTCCTCATGTTTGCTGTGTCTCTGAAAACTGTTTTTTACCCTCTTAGCATGCCTTATAATTTTTAGTTGTGAGCCAGACATGATCATGCTGTGCCGGGTACAGGGCACTACCTTCAGTGACAGGCCTATCGCGGGTGGTGGGTGTGTGGCAGGGGCATCCTTAGTCCAATTAGTCTGTCTCCAGTGCCCCTGAGCCCCAAGGTTGTGACCTCCTGCGTGCGCGCAGTCCTTCCCCTCAGGCAGGAGAGGAGAACTTGCTGGGGCTGGGGGGGGGGTTCCGCAGCGTGGGGTGTTCCTCTTTCCCAGGTCAGTTATGTTCTGGTAAAATCCCAGTAGATTAGGCTCAGGTTTAACTAGTTTCCCCTGAGGGCAGGCCTTGTTAAGAAGAACACGGTACTCTGGTGAATTGCAGAACTGTTGCTTTTTCTTTTCTTGCTCAAAGCATACCCTTATGATCTGATTTGTCTCAGCTCTTCACTGAGAGAACCTGGTAGGGCTCCTGGAGTAAACTCACAAAGATGTGACCACTCCCACCCCACCCCCACACCCTCCCCACCCTTGTGACTGAATTCGCCCAGCAATTTGGTGTTTTTACGTAACCAATGTACAGAGAATCGTTTGAAAATCAACAAGGATATGAACTTAACACCACCATGAACCAACAGGACCTAAACCACATTTATAAATCACTCTGCCCAACAACAGCACAATGCACATTATTTTCAAGGGCCTATGTTCTGTATATTCTGGGCCAAAAAACAGACCTCAGAAATGAATGAATGAATGAATGAATGAATGAATGAATGAATGAATAAGAAAGAGAGAGAGAGAAAGGAAAGAAAAAAGAGAGAAAGGAAGAAAACAATAGAAAAGAAGAGAAAAGAAAAAATCCCACAGAACCATGGTCTCTGACGACGATGTAAACAAACTAGAGGGAGGTTTGGGGGGGCTAAATGGGTGATGAGTATTAAGGAGGGCACTTGTTGTGATGAGCACTAGGTGTTATATTTAAGTGATGAATCACTGAATTCTATTCCTGAAACCAGTATTACAGGATATTTAACTAGAATTTAACATTTGAAAAAAAAGAACCATTGAATCACTATATTATATACCTGAAATGAATATAACACTACATATTAACTTATAGGAATTAAAATTTAAAAATTTTTAAAAATATTTAAAAAATTCAAACTACATATTGAAAGGAGAAAGATAACAAATATCCATACACAGTCTACTTTATCCATGGATCAAAGATAAAATCCCAATACATCGAACTGAATGAAAATGAAACTACAACATACTAAAATCTGTGGGACACAGCTAAATCAATGGATAGCAAGGTTTAGAGCACTAAATGCATACATTAGAAAGGAGGAGGGGCGCCTGGGTGGCTCAGTCAGTTAATCCAACTCGTGGTATTGACTCGAGTCATGATGGACCCCAGGGTTGTGAGACTGAGCCCACATTGTGCTGGTGCATGGCATGGGGGCTGCTTAATCTCCCTCTCCTTTTCGCACCTACTCCCTCCTTCTCTCCCCCCATCTCTATTTCTCTCTCCCTCTCTAAAAAAAAAAGGTTCAAAACAACAAGCTCTCACCTTAAGAACCTAGAAAAAGACTAGGAAATAAAACCAAAAGAACCATTCTACCCAATTTCAAGATATATAGCTACAGTAATCAAAAGTGTGTGGTGTTGGTGAAGGGAGAGGCAAATGGAACACAGTAAAGACAGATAAATGGGACAGAACGAAGGACCCAGAAATAGACCTACGCAAATATGCCCAACTGAGTTTTGACAAAGGTGAAAAGCAATTCAATAGTGAAGAGAAAGCCTTTTCAATAAATGGTGCTGGAGCAAGTGGACTTCCATACACACACACACAAAAAAAAGAACCACAATCTAAGTCTCATACCTTATACAAAAATTAACTCAGGGTGCCTGGGTGGCTCAGCCGGTTAGGCAGCTAGCTCTTGATTTTGGCTCAGGTCATGATGTCCCAGTCCTCGACTAAGTCAGGTTCTAAGTTCAGTGGGGAGTCTGCTTGAGGTTGCTCTCTCCCCTTCTCCCTTCACCCCTCTCCCTGATCACGTGTGTGCTCCCACTCTCAAAATATAAATAAATAAATAAATAAATAAATAAATATATATCTATATCTATATCTATATCTATATCTATATATATATTAAATTAACTCAAAATGAATCACTGACTTAAATGTAAAATTATAATAACGTTTAGGAAAAAATTTGCAGAAAATACAGCCAGGTAAAAAAACCTTAGGTTTGACATCAAATCATTTTCCATAAAGGAAAAATTGATTAATTGGGCATTATCAAACAATCAAAATTCTGAATCTGTACTGTGTGAAACACCCTTAGGACAAAAAAGACAAGATACAAACTGGGAAAAAAATATATGCAAACCACATATCTGATAAAGGCTCCTATTTGAAGTATATAAACTCAAATTTTGACCCCACAACAAGCAAGCAATCTAGTCAAAAGAAAATTTAAAAAAAATGGGCAAAAGACCTAAACACTTAACCAAAGAGTATGCAGATGGAAAGCACCTAAAAAGTTGCTATGAGGGCAATTCAAATTAAAATTACAATGAGCTGTCACACATACCTATCAGAATGACTAAAATAAAATGTATCAGAGAGACCCCGCCACCAAAAGCAAGGGAGGATGTGGAATAACTGGATCACTCCTGCGTTGCTGGTGGGAATGTAAAATGGTAGAGCTAATCTTGAAAACAGTTAACAGTTTCTTTTATTTTTTAAATCTTTTCTATAAATTCCACTTAACATCCAGTGTACTATTAATTTCAGATGTACAGTATAGTGATTCAACACTTCCACACAGTTTCTTTAAAAACTAGATCTGCAACTACCATATGACCCAGTAATTGCACTCTTGCAATTTGTTCTAGAGAAATCAAAACTTATGTTCGCTCAGACACCTATACATAAATGTTTAGAGCAGCTTTATAATAGCCAAAACCTGGAAACAATCCAGATAGCCTCCCATTCCAGGCTCTCAGCTGACTCATGCCACACTGCCAGTCGTCCCCTACATTGGCCACATATTGGCGTGTGAGGGTCAAGTAAGGTGATGTCCTCTCAGAGAGACACATGGTGAACGGAACAGAGGTCCTCTTTCTTACATTTTTTTTACCCTAATCTGTCAGTAGTTTCTACCATCTCTTGATTTCCCTGGAATTTCAACCCCAGGAGAGGGGGTGGGTCAGAAGCCAAAAGTGTGGCTTCACATATTTGTTTTCTCTTTCTTGAATGCTTTCCCCAAACAGAACAGCCTAAAACAACATTTATAACCTGAGATAGTTTCCGTGGGCCAGCCATCCAGGTGTGACTCGCCAGGTACCTCTGGCTCAGGATCTCGCACAAGGTCGCGCTCAAGATGTCAGCTGGATCTTCAGTCATCTCCAGGCTTGTGTGGGGAGGGGGCAGGGGGGAATCTGCTCTTGAGCTCACTCAGGCGGCTGTTAGCAGCCAGAGGTCCTCCATCGCTGTAAGCAAGAGACATTCGTTCCTTGCCACATGGGCCTCTCCAGGATACAATTCACGACAAGCACCTGGCTTCCCTCAGAGCTGATCACGGGGGAAGGGAGACAGACCAGGCCCAAGATGGAAGCCGGTTTCTTTGTAAACTAACCTCCGAAGTGACATCCTATCACTTTTGCTATATCCTGCCCTTAGAAGTGAGTCAGTACTTCCAGACCATATTCAAGGGGTAGGGGGCATTACACAAGTGTATGTGTACCAAAGCTGGGAATCATTGGAGACCCCTTAGAGCCTGCCCACCATACTTTGGTGGGACTTTTGCCCACAGCTAGCTACCACTATGATATTTGCATCCTTACTCAAATGTGAACTAGGAGAAAATTTATCAAGCCCTTCTGGGATCCTTACAAGCAAATTGCATAGAAGTTACTTGCATAGAAGTCCCTGGGTGGATCAGTCAGTTACGCATGCGACTCTTGATTTTGGTTCTGGACACCTGGGTGGATCAGTCAGTTACGCATGCGACTCTTGATTTTGGTTCTGGACACGATCTCAGGCTTGCGAGATCGAGCCAAGCGTCCTGCTCTGCACTCAGTGGGAAACCTGCCTAGGATTCTCTCTCTCTGTCCCTCCCTCGCTTGCATGTGTGTGTGCATTCCCTCTCTCTCTCTCTCTCTCTCTCTCTCGAAGGAAGGAAGGAAGGATGAAAGAGAAAGAAAGAATGAAAGAAAGAAAGGAAGGAAGGAAAAGAAAGGAAAGGAAAGGAAAGGGAGAAAGAAATAGTATTAGTTACTTGCACACCAGTCAGTAGTTAGACAGCCCTGGGTTGGAATGCCAGCTCTGAAATTTACTACCTGTGTGGTCTTGGGGCAAGTTATTTAACCTCTCTGAAGCTCAGTAATGTGTGACACACTGGGTTATTGGGAAAATTAAATGACATAATCCATGTAAAAGACGTAACGGAGTGCTTGGCATATAGTCCCTTAATAAAATCAACTCTCAGCAGTAGTATCAGCAATTTGGTATTTTTATTTTATTTTTTATGTTTAACAAACATTGAGTAATACTCTCTCTCCTAGGGCTATAGGGAACTTCACTAAGAACTATGTAGCATCAGTTAAATACTAGGGTGGGTTTAAACTAAAAGGAGCAGTGGGTATGGCTTAAGGGGGAGGCACAACAGCTGCTGTGCTCTGGTTGCGGACCTTGGTGGCTGCTGGGAAGCTGAGTCAGACCTGCAGGGGACCCGAGGCCCTTGAGTCCTCCAGGCACACCCTTGCTCCCTGCTGGGGCCTCTGGGGATTCAGGAGAGCCCCTGGCCCTTGAGGGCGTCTGGGGGCTGTGCTCAGAACAGGAGCAGGAGGCCCCCATGGGACAGGCTGGACCCTGGGCCCCAAGTTGACCAGATTCTGCACCGGCCAACGGTTTTCTTCCCTCAGCTTTCTGAGCTCCCTCTCGGCCCTCCAAGCAGCCTTCTGGCTCTGGTCACTCCTCTTCTCATACACGAGGATGTCCCGTTCGTGCAAGGAGCAGATCTTCTCCCTTTCCTTGCTCAGGTCCTCAGCCATCTTCCTGTAGAGGCTGAAGTTCCAATTGGCCTCATCGGCCTTCCTGCGTATCTTGATCAGTTCGTTCTCCACTTCCAGGCGGAGGGTTTGCTCCTCCACCAGCTTTCTCTCCAGTTGCAGGATGTGCTCTTCCCACGTCTCAGGCTGTACTTTGAGCTGCTGCCGGACCTTGTTAATCTCACTGTCCAGGAGGGTGTTTTGAAGTCGCAAACTTAATTCCTCAGCTTGGTAGGTTGCTACTTGTTTTCTGAGCTCTGCAGTTATCTTGTTTTGCTTCATCAGTTCCCTGGACAGCTTTCCTTTTTTCTCTGGGCCCCCGCCCGAGGGCACAGGGACGTGGACGCCGAGAGGGGAGCCATTCTGGTAGTGGGCTGACGGGTGGATGGGGCCAGTAGCCGCCTCCCTCCTCCCCTGTCCTTCGGAGCCCGCACCATCCAGCTGATGTCTAACGAGCTCCAGCACGTGCAGCATCTTCAGCATGATCTGGCCTAGGCTCTGGAGTTGGCTTCTGTCCGCACCCGCAGCCGGCTGCACTCCTGGGCTGGGAAGCTCTGGCCTGCCTTCCTCCTCTGCCTCTTCCTGCTCTCTCTGCCCGCCACTGCCGATCTCCTGGGCCCGCGGGCCTTGACTTCCCTGAACATCGGGGCTGGCATTGGAGCCTTCCGTTATTTTCCTCGCGGGCGGTTCTCCATCTTCCTGTGATGCTCTGGAGATGGGATTTTCATCAGTCGGCGGGGAAGGGCTATTAGGCGGGCTTTCCCCAATTCCCTTCAGCAGTTGGGCAGCGTCTTTCACTGAGAAATAGCTGTGAGTTTTGTTCAGGACCTCCAGAGCGAGAATCTGTAGTGGGAGAGGACTGGCCTTCTGCACAGGAGATGCGACAGCTTCACAGGCTTGTGTCTCTGCACCTGTCTCCTGCACGCCTTTCTCAGAGACTTCACCCTGGGCACACTGCCCCCTTCGTCTTCTTAAGCTGCGTCCGCTCTTTACTAGGACTATCACCACTGCGGTGCACACCAGGATCTCCCAGCGAAACTCAGAGACTCGTGGCATGTGTGGCACACTTTCGTGTATCACCAACAGGGCAGCCCACAGCTGCTCTAGAACTGGCTGGAGAGACATTTCCATGGCCACCAGCTGGCTCCAAAGGGCCTCGTGGCTCTGTCTCCAATCACCAGTGTCTTGTGGGCCACAAATAAGTGCTTGGAACCCCAAGGAGGGTTCCGTCTCCAACACACACCAGTGCCTGGCCAGAGGGGCTGACATCAGTTGGGGTGGGGGAGGGGCACCTGAGTTCTAGCAGACCCTCCTCTTCCTTTGCTCATTGCATGGACAGAAAAAGAAACTACTTACACAGTGCATGGGGGGAATAGATGCACAGCCTGGAGCTGGGGCCTCTGTCAGCCCACCTGGTCCTATAGCACACCTAGAGGGTCATAGCAGGGCCATGCCATTTTCCTCTGCATGGGTGTTAGGCACAGGGGGACCCGTCCCTGGCTGAGCCTCATCCCCCCCCTCACCCCCACCATTCACAGAAGCCTGGTCCCAGAGATCTCCTCCCTCTGAAGCTTCCTCTGTCTTTGTCTTTTATTGGTGTGGGAGGGGTGGGGTGCAAGCGCACCACACTGAAGGGTGTCCCCAGAGATACCAACCAAGAGAGTAGACTTTCAGTTGTAACAACACACAAGAAAAAAAAAAAAAAAAGGACTGGCAGGGTCTGATATTTTCATGGATGTCCGCTGGAGCCTGTTTTCCACATTAAATCCATGTCTTCCAGGAAGCAGGTGTATCTCGGTGGAGGTGGCCTGTATCATTTTCCTTTGCCCCGAAGAAAGTTTTTTATAGTTTGCATGGCAGGGGTGTCAGCAACAAATTCCACAATTTTTGATCTGTGATTGTCGTCATTTCTCTTTAACTTTGGAAGGATAACTTCAGAGGCGACAGATTCTTAATTTGGTGGCTTTTTTATTCCACTCCACTCCTTGGTTGTACGGTTTCTAAAGGGAAGTTTCTTTGTAGTCTCATCTGTATTTCTGTGTATGTCAGGTGGTTTTTCCCAGTGGATCCTTTTTCCCTTTTTGTTGTTTCCTTCATTTCCTGCAGTTTTTGATATGCCTATGTATAGATTTTATGCTTCACTTGATTTACTAATTTAAGTAATCTCTATACCCAACATGGGGCTTGAACTCATGACTCCCAGATCAAGAGCCGCACGCTCTTCTGACGGAGCCAGCCAGATGCCCCTATGTACAGATTTTTTGGTATTTATCATGCTTGGTGTGCTCTGAACCTCCTGCATCTACCGTTTAGTGTCCTCCTTTTTTTTTTTTTTTTTAATTCATAGACATTATTTCCTCCAATCACATTGTTACATGAAGTTTTTTATTTTAGCAATTTTTCATTCTGTCCTAGAATTCCCAACTCTCACATTGCAGATCTGTTTTGGTATGCTGTCTTCTTTATCCACTAGAAACCTTAGCATATTAATTATCTTTGTTTAATATCCTAGTCTCATAATTCCAACATCTACACCATGTCTGAAACTGGTCCTCATGTTTGCTGTGTCTCTGAAAACTGTTTTTTACCCTCTTAGCATGCCTTATAATTTTTAGTTGTGAGCCAGACATGATCATGCTGTGCCGGGTACAGGGCACTACCTTCAGTGACAGGCCTATCGCGGGTGGTGGGTGTGTGGCAGGGGCATCCTTAGTCCAATTAGTCTGTCTCCAGTGCCCCTGAGCCCCAAGGTTGTGACCTCCTGCGTGCGCCCAGTCCTTCCCCTCAGGCAGGAGAGGAGAACTTGCTGGGGCTGGGGGGGGGGGGGGTTCCGCAGCGTGGGGTGTTCCTCTTTCCCAGGTCAGTTATGTTCTGGTAAAATCCCAGTAGATTAGGCTCAGGTTTAACTAGTTTCCCCTGAGGGCAGGCCTTGTTAAGAAGAACACGGTACTCTGGTGAATTGCAGAACTGTTGCTTTTTCTTTTCTTGCTCAAAGCATACCCTTATGATCTGATTTGTCTCAGCTCTTCACTGAGAGAACCTGGTAGGGCTCCTGGAGTAAACTCACAAAGATGTGACCACTCCCACCCACCCCCACACCCTCCCCACCCTTGTGACTGAATTCGCCCAGCAATTTGGTGTTTTTACGTAACCAATGTACAGAGAATCGTTTGAAAATCAACAAGGATATGAACTTAACACCACCATGAACCAACAGGACCTAAACCACATTTATAAATCACTCTGCCCAACAACAGCACAATGCACATTATTTTCAAGGGCCTATGTTCTGTATATTCTGGGCCAAAAAACAGACCTCAGCAAATGAATGAATGAATGAATGAATGAATGAATGAATGAATGAATAAGAAAGAGAGAGAGAGAAAGGAAAGAAAAAAGAGAGAAAGGAAGAAAACAATAGAAAAGAAGAGAAAAGAAAAAATCCCACAGAACCATGGTCTCTGACGACGATGTAAACAAACTAGAGGGAGGTTTGGGGGGGCTAAATGGGTGATGAGTATTAAGGATGGCACTTGTGATGAGCACTAGGTGTTATATTTAAGTGATGAATCACTGAATTCTATTCCTGAAACCAGTATTACAGGATATTTAACTAGAATTTAACATTTGAAAAAAAAGAACCATTGAATCACTATATTATATACCTGAAATGAATATAACACTACATATTAACTTATAGGAATTAAAATTTAAAAATTTTTAAAAATATTTAAAAAATTCAAACTACATATTGAAAGGAGAAAGATAACAAATATCCATACACAGTCTACTTTATCCATGGATCAAAGATAAAATCCCAATACATCGAACTGAATGAAAATGAAACTACAACATACTAAAATCTGTGGGACACAGCTAAATCAATGGATAGCAAGGTTTAGAGCACTAAATGCATACATTAGAAAGGAGGAGGGGCGCCTGGGTGGCTCAGTCAGTTAATCCAACTCGTGGTATTGACTCGAGTCATGATGGACCCCAGGGTTGTGAGACTGAGCCCACATTGTGCTGGTGCATGGCATGGGGGCTGCTTAATCTCCCTCTCCCTTCACACCTACTCCCTCCTTCTCTCCCCCCATCTCTATTTCTCTCTCCCTCTCTAAAAAAAAAGGTTCAAAACAACAAGCTCTCACCTTAAGAACCTAGAAAAAGACTAGGAAATAAAACCAAAAGAACCATTCTACCCAAATTCAAGATATATAGCTACAGTAATCAAAAGTGTGTGGTGTTGGTGAAGGGAGAGGCAAATGGAACACAGTAAAGACAGATAAATGGGACAGAACGAAGGACCCAGAAATAGACCTACGCAAATATGCCCAACTGAGTTTTGACAAAGGTGAAAAGCAATTCAATAGTGAAGAGAAAGCCTTTTCAATAAATGGTGCTGGAGCAAGTGGACTTCCATACACACACACACACACACACACACAAAAGAACCACAATCTAAGTCTCATACCTTATACAAAAATTAACTCAGGGTGCCTGGGTGGCTCAGCCGGTTAGGCAGCTAGCTCTTGATTTTGGCTCAGGTCATGATGTCCCAGTCCTCGACTAAGTCAGGTTCTAAGTTCAGTGGGGAGTCTGCTTGAGGTTGCTCTCTCCCCTTCTCCCTTCACCCCTCTCCCTGATCACGTGTGTGCTCCCACTCTCAAAATATAAATAAATAAATAAATAAATAAATATATATCTATATCTATATCTATATCTATATCTATATCTATATATATATATTAAATTAACTCAAAATGAATCACTGACTTAAATGTAAAATTATAATAACGTTTAGGAAAAAATTTGCAGAAAATACAGCCAGGTAAAAAAACCTTAGGTTTGACATCAAATCATTTTCCATAAAGGAAAAATTGATTAATTGGGCATTATCAAACAATCAAAATTCTGAATCTGTACTGTGTGAAACACCCTTAGGACAAAAAAGACAAGATACAAACTGGGAAAAAAATATATGCAAACCACATATCTGATAAAGGCTCCTATTTGAAGTATATAAACTCAAATTTTGACCCCACAACAAGCAAGCAATCTAGTCAAAAGAAAATTTAAAAAAAAATGGGCAAAAGACCTAAACACTTAACCAAAGAGTATGCAGATGGAAAGCACCTAAAAAGTTGCTATGAGGGCAATTCAAATTAAAATTACAATGAGCTGTCACACATACCTATCAGAATGACTAAAATAAAATGTATCAGAGAGACCCCGCCACCAAAAGCAAGGGAGGATGTGGAATAACTGGATCACTCCTGCGTTGCTGGTGGGAATGTAAAATGGTAGAGCTAATCTTGAAAACAGTTAACAGTTTCTTTTATTTTTTAAATCTTTTCTATAAATTCCACTTAACATCCAGTGTACTATTAATTTCAGATGTACAGTATAGTGATTCAACACTTCCACACAGTTTCTTTAAAAACTAGATCTGCAACTACCATATGACCCAGTAATTGCACTCTTGCAATTTGTTCTAGAGAAATCAAAACTTATGTTCGCTCAGACACCTATACATAAATGTTTAGAGCAGCTTTATAATAGCCAAAACCTGGAAACAATCCAGATAGCCTCCCATTCCAGGCTCTCAGCTGACTCATGCCACACTGCCAGTCGTCCCCTACATTGGCCACATATTGGCGTGTGAGGGTCAAGTAAGGTGATGTCCTCTCAGAGAGACACATGGTGAACGGAACAGAGGTCCTCTTTCTTACATTTTTTTTACCCTAATCTGTCAGTAGTTTCTACCATCTCTTGATTTCCCTGGAATTTCAACCCCAGGAGAGGGGGTGGGTCAGAAGCCAAAAGTGTGGCTTCACATATTTGTTTTCTCTTTCTTGAATGCTTTCCCCAAACAGAACAGCCTAAAACAACATTTATAACCTGAGATAGTTTCCGTGGGCCAGCCATCCAGGTGTGACTCGCCAGGTACCTCTGGCTCAGGATCTCGCACAAGGTCGCGCTCAAGATGTCAGCTGGATCTTCAGTCATCTCCAGGCTTGTGTGGGGAGGGGGCAGGGGGGAATCTGCTCTTGAGCTCACTCAGGCGGCTGTTAGCAGCCAGAGGTCCTCCATCGCTGTAAGCAAGAGACATTCGTTCCTTGCCACATGGGCCTCTCCAGGATACAATTCACGACAAGCACCTGGCTTCCCTCAGAGCTGATCACGGGGGAAGGGAGACAGACCAGGCCCAAGATGGAAGCCGGTTTCTTTGTAAACTAACCTCCGAAGTGACATCCTATCACTTTTGCTATATCCTGCCCTTAGAAGTGAGTCAGTACTTCCAGACCATATTCAAGGGGTAGGGGGCATTACACAAGTGTATGTGTACCAAAGCTGGGAATCATTGGAGACCCCTTAGAGCCTGCCCACCATACTTTGGTGGGACTTTTGCCCACAGCTAGCTACCACTATGATATTTGCATCCTTACTCAAATGTGAACTAGGAGAAAATTTATCAAGCCCTTCTGGGATCCTTACAAGCAAATTGCATAGAAGTTACTTGCATAGAAGTCCCTGGGTGGATCAGTCAGTTACGCATGCGACTCTTGATTTTGGTTCTGGACACCTGGGTGGATCAGTCAGTTACGCATGCGACTCTTGATTTTGGTTCTGGACACGATCTCAGGCTTGCGAGATCGAGCCAAGCGTCCTGCTCTGCACTCAGTGGGAAACCTGCCTAGGATTCTCTCTCTCTGTCCCTCCCTCGCTTGCATGTGTGTGTGCATTCCCTCTCTCTCTCTCTCTCTCTCTCTCTCTCGAAGGAAGGAAGGAAGGATGAAAGAGAAAGAAAGAATGAAAGAAAGAAAGGAAGGAAGGAAAAGAAAGGAAAGGAAAGGAAAGGGAGAAAGAAATAGTATTAGTTACTTGCACACCAGTCAGTAGTTAGACAGCCCTGGGTTGGAATGCCAGCTCTGAAATTTACTACCTGTGTGGTCTTGGGGCAAGTTATTTAACCTCTCTGAAGCTCAGTAATGTGTGACACACTGGGTTATTGGGAAAATTAAATGACATAATCCATGTAAAAGACGTAACGGAGTGCTTGGCATATAGTCCCTTAATAAAATCAACTCTCAGCAGTAGTATCAGCAATTTGGTATTTTTATTTTATTTTTTATGTTTAACAAACATTGAGTAATACTCTCTCTCCTAGGGCTATAGGGAACTTCACTAAGAAGTATGTAGCATCAGTTAAATACTAGGGTGGGTTTAAACTAAAAGGAGCAGTGGGTATGGCTTAAGGGGGAGGCACAACAGCTGCTGTGCTCTGGTTGCGGACCTTGGTGGCTGCTGGGAAGCTGAGTCAGACCTGCAGGGGACCCGAGGCCCTTGAGTCCTCCGGGCACACCCTTGCTCCCTGCTGGGGCCTCTGGGGATTCAGGAGAGCCCCTGGCCCTTGAGGGCGTCTGGGGGCTGTGCTCAGAACAGGAGCAGGAGGCCCCCATGGGACAAGGCTGGACCCTGGGCCCCAAGTTGACCAGATTCTGCACCGGCCAACGGTTTTCTTCCCTCAGCTTTCTGAGCTCCCTCTCGGCCCTCCAAGCAGCCTTCTGGCTCTGGTCACTCCTCTTCTCATACACGAGGATGTCCCGTTCGTGCAAGGAGCAGATCTTCTCCCTTTCCTTGCTCAGGTCCTCAGCCATCTTCCTGTAGAGGCTGAAGTTCCAATTGGCCTCATCGGCCTTCCTGCGTATCTTGATCAGTTCGTTCTCCACTTCCAGGCGGAGGGTTTGCTCCTCCACCAGCTTTCTCTCCAGTTGCAGGATGTGCTCTTCCCACGTCTCAGGCTGTACTTTGAGCTGCTGCCGGACCTTGTTAATCTCACTGTCCAGGAGGGTGTTTTGAAGTCGCAAACTTAATTCCTCAGCTTGGTAGGTTGCTACTTGTTTTCTGAGCTCTGCAGTTATCTTGTTTTGCTTCATCAGTTCCCTGGACAGCTTTCCTTTTTTCTCTGGGCCCCCGCCCGAGGGCACAGGGACGTGGACGCCGAGAGGGGAGCCATTCTGGTAGTGGGCTGACGGGTGGATGGGGCCAGTAGCCGCCTCCCTCCTCCCCTGTCCTTCGGAGCCCGCACCATCCAGCTGATGTCTAACGAGCTCCAGCACGTGCAGCATCTTCAGCATGATCTGGCCTAGGCTCTGGAGTTGGCTTCTGTCCGCACCCGCAGCCGGCTGCACTCCTGGGCTGGGAAGCTCTGGCCTGCCTTCCTCCTCTGCCTCTTCCTGCTCTCTCTGCCCGCCACTGCCGATCTCCTGGGCCCGCGGGCCTTGACTTCCCTGAACATCGGGGCTGGCATTGGAGCCTTCCGTTATTTTCCTCGCGGGCGGTTCTCCATCTTCCTGTGATGCTCTGGAGATGGGATTTTCATCAGTCGGCGGGGAAGGGCTATTAGGCGGGCTTTCCCCAATTCCCTTCAGCAGTTGGGCAGCGTCTTTCACTGAGAAATAGCTGTGAGTTTTGTTCAGGACCTCCAGAGCGAGAATCTGTAGTGGGAGAGGACTGGCCTTCTGCACAGGAGATGCGACAGCTTCACAGGCTTGTGTCTCTGCACCTGTCTCCTGCACGCCTTTCTCAGAGACTTCACCCTGGGCACACTGCCCCCTTCGTCTTCTTAAGCTGCGTCCGCTCTTTACTAGGACTATCACCACTGCGGTGCACACCAGGATCTCCCAGCGAAACTCAGAGACTCGTGGCATGTGTGGCACACTTTCGTGTATCACCAACAGGGCAGCCCACAGCTGCTCTAGAACTGGCTGGAGAGACATTTCCATGGCCACCAGCTGGCTCCAAAGGGCCTCGTGGCTCTGTCTCCAATCACCAGTGTCTTGTGGGCCACAAATAAGTGCTTGGAACCCCAAGGAGGGTTCCGTCTCCAACACACACCAGTGCCTGGCCAGAGGGGCTGACATCAGTTGGGGTGGGGGAGGGGCACCTGAGTTCTAGCAGACCCTCCTCTTCCTTTGCTCATTGCATGGACAGAAAAAGAAACTACTTACACAGTGCATGGGGGGAATAGATGCACAGCCTGGAGCTGGGGCCTCTGTCAGCCCACCTGGTCCTATAGCACACCTAGAGGGTCATAGCAGGGCCATGCCATTTTCCTCTGCATGGGTGTTAGGCACAGGGGGACCCGTCCCTGGCTGAGCCTCATCCCCCCCCTCACCCCCACCATTCACAGAAGCCTGGTCCCAGAGATCTCCTCCCTCTGAAGCTTCCTCTGTCTTTGTCTTTTATTGGTGTGGGAGGGGTGGGGTGCAAGCGCACCACACTGAAGGGTGTCCCCAGAGATACCAACCAAGAGAGTAGACTTTCAGTTGTAACAACACACAAGAAAAAAAAAAAAAAAAGGACTGGCAGGGTCTGATATTTTCATGGATGTCCGCTGGAGCCTGTTTTCCACATTAAATCCATGTCTTCCAGGAAGCAGGTGTATCTCGGTGGAGGTGGCCTGTATCATTTTCCTTTGCCCCGAAGAAAGTTTTTTATAGTTTGCATGGCAGGGGTGTCAGCAACAAATTCCACAATTTTTGATCTGTGATTGTCGTCATTTCTCTTTAACTTTGGAAGGATAACTTCAGAGGCGACAGATTCTTAATTTGGTGGCTTTTTTATTCCACTCCACTCCTTGGTTGTACGGTTTCTAAAGGGAAGTTTCTTTGTAGTCTCATCTGTATTTCTGTGTATGTCAGGTGGTTTTTCCCAGTGGATCCTTTTTCCCTTTTTGTTGTTTCCTTCATTTCCTGCAGTTTTTGATATGCCTATGTATAGATTTTATGCTTCACTTGATTTACTAATTTAAGTAATCTCTATACCCAACATGGGGCTTGAACTCATGACTCCCAGATCAAGAGCCGCACGCTCTTCTGACGGAGCCAGCCAGATGCCCCTATGTACAGATTTTTTGGTATTTATCATGCTTGGTGTGCTCTGAACCTCCTGCATCTACCGTTTAGTGTCCTCCTTTTTTTTTTTTTTTTTAATTCATAGACATTATTTCCTCCAATCACATTGTTACATGAAGTTTTTTATTTTAGCAATTTTTCATTCTGTCCTAGAATTCCCAACTCTCACATTGCAGATCTGTTTTGGTATGCTGTCTTCTTTATCCACTAGAAACCTTAGCATATTAATTATCTTTGTTTAATATCCTAGTCTCATAATTCCAACATCTACACCATGTCTGAAACTGGTCCTCATGTTTGCTGTGTCTCTGAAAACTGTTTTTTACCCTCTTAGCATGCCTTATAATTTTTAGTTGTGAGCCAGACATGATCATGCTGTGCCGGGTACAGGGCACTACCTTCAGTGACAGGCCTATCGCGGGTGGTGGGTGTGTGGCAGGGGCATCCTTAGTCCAATTAGTCTGTCTCCAGTGCCCCTGAGCCCCAAGGTTGTGACCTCCTGCGTGCGCCCAGTCCTTCCCCTCAGGCAGGAGAGGAGAACTTGCTGGGGCTGGGGGGGGGGGGTTCCGCAGCGTGGGGTGTTCCTCTTTCCCAGGTCAGTTATGTTCTGGTAAAATCCCAGTAGATTAGGCTCAGGTTTAACTAGTTTCCCCTGAGGGCAGGCCTTGTTAAGAAGAACACGGTACTCTGGTGAATTTCAGAACTGTTGCTTTTTCTTTTCTTGCTCAAAGCATACCCTTATGAGCTGATTTGTCTCAGCTCTTCACTGAGAGAACCTGGTAGGGCTCCTGGAGTAAACTCACAAAGATGTGACCACTCCCACCCACCCCCACACCCTCCCCACCCTTGTGACTGAATTCGCCCAGCAATTTGGTGTTTTTACGTAACCAATGTACAGAGAATCGTTTGAAAATCAACAAGGATATGAACTTAACACCACCATGAACCAACAGGACCTAAACCACATTTATAAATCACTCTGCCCAACAACAGCACAATGCACATTATTTTCAAGGGCCTATGTTCTGTATATTCTGGGCCAAAAAACAGACCTCAGCAAATGAATGAATGAATGAATGAATGAATGAATAAGAAAGAGAGAGAGAGAAAGGAAAGAAAAAAGAGAGAAAGGAAGAAAACAATAGAAAAGAAGAGAAAAGAAAAAATCCCACAGAACCATGGTCTCTGACGACGATGTAAACAAACTAGAGGGAGGTTTGGGGGGGCTAAATGGGTGATGAGTATTAAGGAGGGCACTTGTTGTGATGAGCACTAGGTGTTATATTTAAGTGATGAATCACTGAATTCTATTCCTGAAACCAGTATTACAGGATATTTAACTAGAATTTAACATTTGAAAAAAAAGAACCATTGAATCACTATATTATATACCTGAAATGAATATAACACTACATATTAACTTATAGGAATTAAAATTTAAAAATTTTTAAAAATATTTAAAAAATTCAAACTACATATTGAAAGGAGAAAGATAACAAATATCCATACACAGTCTACTTTATCCATGGATCAAAGATAAAATCCCAATACATCGAACTGAATGAAAATGAAACTACAACATACTAAAATCTGTGGGACACAGCTAAATCAATGGATAGCAAGGTTTAGAGCACTAAATGCATACATTAGAAAGGAGGAGGGGCGCCTGGGTGGCTCAGTCAGTTAATCCAACTCGTGGTATTGACTCGAGTCATGATGGACCCCAGGGTTGTGAGACTGAGCCCACATTGTGCTGGTGCATGGCATGGGGGCTGCTTAATCTCCCTCTCCCTTCGCACCTACTCCCTCCTTCTCTCCCCCCATCTCTATTTCTCTCTCCCTCTCTAAAAAAAAAAGGTTCAAAACAACAAGCTCTCACCTTAAGAACCTAGAAAAAGACTAGGAAATAAAACCAAAAGAACCATTCTACCCAATTTCAAGATATATAGCTACAGTAATCAAAAGTGTGTGGTGTTGGTGAAGGGAGAGGCAAATGGAACACAGTAAAGACAGATAAATGGGACAGAACGAAGGACCCAGAAATAGACCTACGCAAATATGCCCAACTGAGTTTTGACAAAGGTGAAAAGCAATTCAATAGTGAAGAGAAAGCCTTTTCAATAAATGGTGCTGGAGCAAGTGGACTTCCATACACACACACACACAAAAAAGAACCACAATCTAAGTCTCATACCTTATACAAAAATTAACTCAGGGTGCCTGGGTGGCTCAGCCGGTTAGGCAGCTAGCTCTTGATTTTGGCTCAGGTCATGATGTCCCAGTCCTCGACTAAGTCAGGTTCTAAGTTCAGTGGGGAGTCTGCTTGAGGTTGCTCTCTCCCCTTCTCCCTTCACCCCTCTCCCTGATCACGTGTGTGCTCCCACTCTCAAAATATAAATAAATAAATAAATAAATAAATATATATATATATATATATATATATATATTAAATTAACTCAAAATGAATCACTGACTTAAATGTAAAATTATAATAACGTTTAGGAAAAAATTTGCAGAAAATACAGCCAGGTAAAAAAACCTTAGGTTTGACATCAAATCATTTTCCATAAAGGAAAAATTGATTAATTGGGCATTATCAAACAATCAAAATTCTGAATCTGTACTGTGTGAAACACCCTTAGGACAAAAAAGACAAGATACAAACTGGGAAAAAAATATATGCAAACCACATATCTGATAAAGGCTCCTATTTGAAGTATATAAACTCAAATTTTGACCCCACAACAAGCAAGCAATCTAGTCAAAAGAAAATTTAAAAAAAATGGGCAAAAGACCTAAACACTTAACCAAAGAGTATGCAGATGGAAAGCACCTAAAAAGTTGCTATGAGGGCAATTCAAATTAAAATTACAATGAGCTGTCACACATACCTATCAGAATGACTAAAATAAAATGTATCAGAGAGACCCCGCCACCAAAAGCAAGGGAGGATGTGGAATAACTGGATCACTCCTGCGTTGCTGGTGGGAATGTAAAATGGTAGAGCTAATCTTGAAAACAGTTAACAGTTTCTTTTATTTTTTAAATCTTTTCTATAAATTCCACTTAACATCCAGTGTACTATTAATTTCAGATGTACAGTATAGTGATTCAACACTTCCACACAGTTTCTTTAAAAACTAGATCTGCAACTACCATATGACCCAGTAATTGCACTCTTGCAATTTGTTCTAGAGAAATCAAAACTTATGTTCGCTCAGACACCTATACATAAATGTTTAGAGCAGCTTTATAATAGCCAAAACCTGGAAACAATCCAGATAGCCTCCCATTCCAGGCTCTCAGCTGACTCATGCCACACTGCCAGTCGTCCCCTACATTGGCCACATATTGGCGTGTGAGGGTCAAGTAAGGTGATGTCCTCTCAGAGAGACACATGGTGAACGGAACAGAGGTCCTCTTTCTTACATTTTTTTTACCCTAATCTGTCAGTAGTTTCTACCATCTCTTGATTTCCCTGGAATTTCAACCCCAGGAGAGGGGGTGGGTCAGAAGCCAAAAGTGTGGCTTCACATATTTGTTTTCTCTTTCTTGAATGCTTTCCCCAAACAGAACAGCCTAAAACAACATTTATAACCTGAGATAGTTTCCGTGGGCCAGCCATCCAGGTGTGACTCGCCAGGTACCTCTGGCTCAGGATCTCGCACAAGGTCGCGCTCAAGATGTCAGCTGGATCTTCAGTCATCTCCAGGCTTGTGTGGGGAGGGGGCAGGGGGGAATCTGCTCTTGAGCTCACTCAGGCGGCTGTTAGCAGCCAGAGGTCCTCCATCGCTGTAAGCAAGAGACATTCGTTCCTTGCCACATGGGCCTCTCCAGGATACAATTCACGACAAGCACCTGGCTTCCCTCAGAGCTGATCACGGGGGAAGGGAGACAGACCAGGCCCAAGATGGAAGCCGGTTTCTTTGTAAACTAACCTCCGAAGTGACATCCTATCACTTTTGCTATATCCTGCCCTTAGAAGTGAGTCAGTACTTCCAGACCATATTCAAGGGGTAGGGGGCATTACACAAGTGTATGTGTACCAAAGCTGGGAATCATTGGAGACCCCTTAGAGCCTGCCCACCATACTTTGGTGGGACTTTTGCCCACAGCTAGCTACCACTATGATATTTGCATCCTTACTCAAATGTGAACTAGGAGAAAATTTATCAAGCCCTTCTGGGATCCTTACAAGCAAATTGCATAGAAGTTACTTGCATAGAAGTCCCTGGGTGGATCAGTCAGTTACGCATGCGACTCTTGATTTTGGTTCTGGACACCTGGGTGGATCAGTCAGTTACGCATGCGACTCTTGATTTTGGTTCTGGACACGATCTCAGGCTTGCGAGATCGAGCCAAGCGTCCTGCTCTGCACTCAGTGGGAAACCTGCCTAGGATTCTCTCTCTCTGTCCCTCCCTCGCTTGCATGTGTGTGTGCATTCCCTCTCTCTCTCTCTCTCTCTCTCTCGAAGGAAGGAAGGAAGGATGAAAGAGAAAGAAAGAATGAAAGAAAGAAAGGAAGGAAGGAAAAGAAAGGAAAGGAAAGGAAAGGGAGAAAGAAATAGTATTAGTTACTTGCACACCAGTCAGTAGTTAGACAGCCCTGGGTTGGAATGCCAGCTCTGAAATTTACTACCTGTGTGGTCTTGGGGCAAGTTATTTAACCTCTCTGAAGCTCAGTAATGTGTGACACACTGGGTTATTGGGAAAATTAAATGACATAATCCATGTAAAAGACGTAACGGAGTGCTTGGCATATAGTCCCTTAATAAAATCAACTCTCAGCAGTAGTATCAGCAATTTGGTATTTTTATTTTATTTTTTATGTTTAACAAACATTGAGTAATACTATCTCTCCTAGGGCTATAGGGAACTTCACTAAGAAGTATGTAGCATCAGTTAAATACTAGGGTGGGTTTAAACTAAAAGGAGCAGTGGGTATGGCTTAAGGGGGAGGCACAACAGCTGCTGTGCTCTGGTTGCGGACCTTGGTGGCTGCTGGGAAGCTGAGTCAGACCTGCAGGGGACCCGAGGCCCTTGAGTCCTCCGGGCACACCCTTGCTCCCTGCTGGGGCCTCTGGGGATTCAGGAGAGCCCCTGGCCCTTGAGGGCGTCTGGGGGCTGTGCTCAGAACAGGAGCAGGAGGCCCCCATGGGACAAGGCTGGACCCTGGGCCCCAAGTTGACCAGATTCTGCACCGGCCAACGGTTTTCTTCCCTCAGCTTTCTGAGCTCCCTCTCGGCCCTCCAAGCAGCCTTCTGGCTCTGGTCACTCCTCTTCTCATACACGAGGATGTCCCGTTCGTGCAAGGAGCAGATCTTCTCCCTTTCCTTGCTCAGGTCCTCAGCCATCTTCCTGTAGAGGCTGAAGTTCCAATTGGCCTCATCGGCCTTCCTGCGTATCTTGATCAGTTCGTTCTCCACTTCCAGGCGGAGGGTTTGCTCCTCCACCAGCTTTCTCTCCAGTTGCAGGATGTGCTCTTCCCACGTCTCAGGCTGTACTTTGAGCTGCTGCCGGACCTTGTTAATCTCACTGTCCAGGAGGGTGTTTTGAAGTCGCAAACTTAATTCCTCAGCTTGGTAGGTTGCTACTTGTTTTCTGAGCTCTGCAGTTATCTTGTTTTGCTTCATCAGTTCCCTGGACAGCTTTCCTTTTTTCTCTGGGCCCCCGCCCGAGGGCACAGGGACGTGGACGCCGAGAGGGGAGCCATTCTGGTAGTGGGCTGACGGGTGGATGGGGCCAGTAGCCTCCTCCCTCCTCCCCTGTCCTTCGGAGCCCGCACCATCCAGCTGATGTCTAACGAGCTCCAGCACGTGCAGCATCTTCAGCATGATCTGGCCTAGGCTCTGGAGTTGGCTTCTGTCCGCACCCGCAGCCGGCTGCACTCCTGGGCTGGGAAGCTCTGGCCTGCCTTCCTCCTCTGCCTCTTCCTGCTCTCTCTGCCCGCCACTGCCGATCTCCTGGGCCCGCGGGCCTTGACTTCCCTGAACATCGGGGCTGGCATTGGAGCCTTCCGTTATTTTCCTCGCGGGCGGTTCTCCATCTTCCTGTGATGCTCTGGAGATGGGATTTTCATCAGTCGGCGGGGAAGGGCTATTAGGCGGGCTTTCCCCAATTCCCTTCAGCAGTTGGGCAGCGTCTTTCACTGAGAAATAGCTGTGAGTTTTGTTCAGGACCTCCAGAGCGAGAATCTGTAGTGGGAGAGGACTGGCCTTCTGCACAGGAGATGCGACAGCTTCACAGGCTTGTGTCTCTGCACCTGTCTCCTGCACGCCTTTCTCAGAGACTTCACCCTGGGCACACTGCCCCCTTCGTCTTCTTAAGCTGCGTCCGCTCTTTACTAGGACTATCACCACTGCGGTGCACACCAGGATCTCCCAGCGAAACTCAGAGACTCGTGGCATGTGTGGCACACTTTCGTGTATCACCAACAGGGCAGCCCACAGCTGCTCTAGAACTGGCTGGAGAGACATTTCCATGGCCACCAGCTGGCTCCAAAGGGCCTCGTGGCTCTGTCTCCAATCACCAGTGTCTTGTGGGCCACAAATAAGTGCTTGGAACCCCAAGGAGGGTTCCGTCTCCAACACACACCAGTGCCTGGCCAGAGGGGCTGACATCAGTTGGGGTGGGGGAGGGGCACCTGAGTTCTAGCAGACCCTCCTCTTCCTTTGCTCATTGCATGGACAGAAAAAGAAACTACTTACACAGTGCATGGGGGGAATAGATGCACAGCCTGGAGCTGGGGCCTCTGTCAGCCCACCTGGTCCTATAGCACACCTAGAGGGTCATAGCAGGGCCATGCCATTTTCCTCTGCATGGGTGTTAGGCACAGGGGGACCCGTCCCTGGCTGAGCCTCATCCCCCCCCTCACCCCCACCATTCACAGAAGCCTGGTCCCAGAGATCTCCTCCCTCTGAAGCTTCCTCTGTCTTTGTCTTTTATTGGTGTGGGAGGGGTGGGGTGCAAGCGCACCACACTGAAGGGTGTCCCCAGAGATACCAACCAAGAGAGTAGACTTTCAGTTGTAACAACACACAAGAAAAAAAAAAAAAAAAGGACTGGCAGGGTCTGATATTTTCATGGATGTCCGCTGGAGCCTGTTTTCCACATTAAATCCATGTCTTCCAGGAAGCAGGTGTATCTCGGTGGAGGTGGCCTGTATCATTTTCCTTTGCCCCGAAGAAAGTTTTTTATAGTTTGCATGGCAGGGGTGTCAGCAACAAATTCCACAATTTTTGATCTGTGATTGTCGTCATTTCTCTTTAACTTTGGAAGGATAACTTCAGAGGCGACAGATTCTTAATTTGGTGGCTTTTTTATTCCACTCCACTCCTTGGTTGTACGGTTTCTAAAGGGAAGTTTCTTTGTAGTCTCATCTGTATTTCTGTGTATGTCAGGTGGTTTTTCCCAGTGGATCCTTTTTCCCTTTTTGTTGTTTCCTTCATTTCCTGCAGTTTTTGATATGCCTATGTATAGATTTTATGCTTCACTTGATTTACTAATTTAAGTAATCTCTATACCCAACATGGGGCTTGAACTCATGACTCCCAGATCAAGAGCCGCACGCTCTTCTGACGGAGCCAGCCAGATGCCCCTATGTACAGATTTTTTGGTATTTATCATGCTTGGTGTGCTCTGAACCTCCTGCATCTACCGTTTAGTGTCCTCCTTTTTTTTTTTTTTTTTTAATTCATAGACATTATTTCCTCCAATCACATTGTTACATGAAGTTTTTTATTTTAGCAATTTTTCATTCTGTCCTAGAATTCCCAACTCTCACATTGCAGATCTGTTTTGGTATGCTGTCTTCTTTATCCACTAGAAACCTTAGCATATTAATTATCTTTGTTTAATATCCTAGTCTCATAATTCCAACATCTACACCATGTCTGAAACTGGTCCTCATGTTTGCTGTGTCTCTGAAAACTGTTTTTTACCCTCTTAGCATGCCTTATAATTTTTAGTTGTGAGCCAGACATGATCATGCTGTGCCGGGTACAGGGCACTACCTTCAGTGACAGGCCTATCGCGGGTGGTGGGTGTGTGGCAGGGGCATCCTTAGTCCAATTAGTCTGTCTCCAGTGCCCCTGAGCCCCAAGGTTGTGACCTCCTGCGTGCGCCCAGTCCTTCCCCTCAGGCAGGAGAGGAGAACTTGCTGGGGGTGGGGGTGGGGGGTTCCGCAGCGTGGGGTGTTCCTCTTTCCCAGGTCAGTTATGTTCTGGTAAAATCCCAGTAGATTAGGCTCAGGTTTAACTAGTTTCCCCTGAGGGCAGGCCTTGTTAAGAAGAACACGGTACTCTGGTGAATTTCAGAACTGTTGCTTTTTCTTTTCTTGCTCAAAGCATACCCTTATGATCTGATTTGTCTCAGCTCTTCACTGAGAGAACCTGGTAGGGCTCCTGGAGTAAACTCACAAAGATGTGACCACTCCCACCCACCCCCACACCCTCCCCACCCTTGTGACTGAATTCGCCCAGCAATTTGGTGTTTTTACGTAACCAATGTACAGAGAATCGTTTGAAAATCAACAAGGATATGAACTTAACACCACCATGAACCAACAGGACCTAAACCACATTTATAAATCACTCTGCCCAACAACAGCACAATGCACATTATTTTCAAGGGCCTATGTTCTGTATATTCTGGGCCAAAAAACAGACCTCAGCAAATGAATGAATGAATGAATGAATGAATGAATGAATGAATAAGAAAGAGAGAGAGAGAAAGGAAAGAAAAAAGAGAGAAAGGAAGAAAACAATAGAAAAGAAGAGAAAAGAAAAAATCCCACAGAACCATGGTCTCTGACGACGATGTAAACAAACTAGAGGGAGGTTTGGGGGGGCTAAATGGGTGATGAGTATTAAGGAGGGCACTTGTTGTGATGAGCACTAGGTGTTATATTTAAGTGATGAATCACTGAATTCTATTCCTGAAACCAGTATTACAGGATATTTAACTAGAATTTAACATTTGAAAAAAAAGAACCATTGAATCACTATATTATATACCTGAAATGAATATAACACTACATATTAACTTATAGGAATTAAAATTTAAAAATTTTTAAAAATATTTAAAAAATTCAAACTACATATTGAAAGGAGAAAGATAACAAATATCCATACACAGTCTACTTTATCCATGGATCAAAGATAAAATCCCAATACATCGAACTGAATGAAAATGAAACTACAACATACTAAAATCTGTGGGACACAGCTAAATCAATGGATAGCAAGGTTTAGAGCACTAAATGCATACATTAGAAAGGAGGAGGGGCGCCTGGGTGGCTCAGTCAGTTAATCCAACTCGTGGTATTGACTCGAGTCATGATGGACCCCAGGGTTGTGAGACTGAGCCCACATTGTGCTGGTGCATGGCATGGGGGCTGCTTAATCTCCCTCTCCCTTCGCACCTACTCCCTCCTTCTCTCCCCCCATCTCTATTTCTCTCTCCCTCTCTAAAAAAAAAAGGTTCAAAACAACAAGCTCTCACCTTAAGAACCTAGAAAAAGACTAGGAAATAAAACCAAAAGAACCATTCTACCCAATTTCAAGATATATAGCTACAGTAATCAAAAGTGTGTGGTGTTGGTGAAGGGAGAGGCAAATGGAACACAGTAAAGACAGATAAATGGGACAGAACAAAGGACCCAGAAATAGACCTACGCAAATATGCCCAACTGAGTTTTGACAAAGGTGAAAAGCAATTCAATAGTGAAGAGAAAGCCTTTTCAATAAATGGTGCTGGAGCAAGTGGACTTCCATACACACACACACACAAAAAAGAACCACAATCTAAGTCTCATACCTTATACAAAAATTAACTCAGGGTGCCTGGGTGGCTCAGCCGGTTAGGCAGCTAGCTCTTGATTTTGGCTCAGGTCATGATGTCCCAGTCCTCGACTAAGTCAGGTTCTAAGTTCAGTGGGGAGTCTGCTTGAGGTTGCTCTCTCCCCTTCTCCCTTCACCCCTCTCCCTGATCACGTGTGTGCTCCCACTCTCAAAATATAAATAAATAAATAATATATATATATATATATATATATATATATATATATATATATATATATTAAATTAACTCAAAATGAATCACTGACTTAAATGTAAAATTATAATAACGTTTAGGAAAAAATTTGCAGAAAATACAGCCAGGTAAAAAAACCTTAGGTTTGACATCAAATCATTTTCCATAAAGGAAAAATTGATTAATTGGGCATTATCAAACAATCAAAATTCTGAATCTGTACTGTGTGAAACACCCTTAGGACAAAAAAGACAAGATACAAACTGGGAAAAAAATATATGCAAACCACATATCTGATAAAGGCTCCTATTTGAAGTATATAAACTCAAATTTTGACCCCACAACAAGCAAGCAATCTAGTCAAAAGAAAATTTAAAAAAAATGGGCAAAAGACCTAAACACTTAACCAAAGAGTATGCAGATGGAAAGCACCTAAAAAGTTGCTATGAGGGCAATTCAAATTAAAATTACAATGAGCTGTCACACATACCTATCAGAATGACTAAAATAAAATGTATCAGAGAGACCCCGCCACCAAAAGCAAGGGAGGATGTGGAATAACTGGATCACTCCTGCGTTGCTGGTGGGAATGTAAAATGGTAGAGCTAATCTTGAAAACAGTTAACAGTTTCTTTTATTTTTTAAATCTTTTCTATAAATTCCACTTAACATCCAGTGTACTATTAATTTCAGATGTACAGTATAGTGATTCAACACTTCCACACAGTTTCTTTAAAAACTAGATCTGCAACTACCATATGACCCAGTAATTGCACTCTTGCAATTTGTTCTAGAGAAATCAAAACTTATGTTCGCTCAGACACCTATACATAAATGTTTAGAGCAGCTTTATAATAGCCAAAACCTGGAAACAATCCAGATAGCCTCCCATTCCAGGCTCTCAGCTGACTCATGCCACACTGCCAGTCGTCCCCTACATTGGCCACATATTGGCGTGTGAGGGTCAAGTAAGGTGATGTCCTCTCAGAGAGACACATGGTGAACGGAACAGAGGTCCTCTTTCTTACATTTTTTTTACCCTAATCTGTCAGTAGTTTCTACCATCTCTTGATTTCCCTGGAATTTCAACCCCAGGAGAGGGGGTGGGTCAGAAGCCAAAAGTGTGGCTTCACATATTTGTTTTCTCTTTCTTGAATGCTTTCCCCAAACAGAACAGCCTAAAACAACATTTATAACCTGAGATAGTTTCCGTGGGCCAGCCATCCAGGTGTGACTCGCCAGGTACCTCTGGCTCAGGATCTCGCACAAGGTCGCGCTCAAGATGTCAGCTGGATCTTCAGTCATCTCCAGGCTTGTGTGGGGAGGGGGCAGGGGGGAATCTGCTCTTGAGCTCACTCAGGCGGCTGTTAGCAGCCAGAGGTCCTCCATCGCTGTAAGCAAGAGACATTCGTTCCTTGCCACATGGGCCTCTCCAGGATACAATTCACGACAAGCACCTGGCTTCCCTCAGAGCTGATCACGGGGGAAGGGAGACAGACCAGGCCCAAGATGGAAGCCGGTTTCTTTGTAAACTAACCTCCGAAGTGACATCCTATCACTTTTGCTATATCCTGCCCTTAGAAGTGAGTCAGTACTTCCAGACCATATTCAAGGGGTAGGGGGCATTACACAAGTGTATGTGTACCAAAGCTGGGAATCATTGGAGACCCCTTAGAGCCTGCCCACCATACTTTGGTGGGACTTTTGCCCACAGCTAGCTACCACTATGATATTTGCATCCTTACTCAAATGTGAACTAGGAGAAAATTTATCAAGCCCTTCTGGGATCCTTACAAGCAAATTGCATAGAAGTTACTTGCATAGAAGTCCCTGGGTGGATCAGTCAGTTACGCATGCGACTCTTGATTTTGGTTCTGGACACCTGGGTGGATCAGTCAGTTACGCATGCGACTCTTGATTTTGGTTCTGGACACGATCTCAGGCTTGCGAGATCGAGCCAAGCGTCCTGCTCTGCACTCAGTGGGAAACCTGCCTAGGATTCTCTCTCTCTGTCCCTCCCTCGCTTGCATGTGTGTGTGCATTCTCTCTCTCTCTCTCTCTCTCTCTCTCTCGAAGGAAGGAAGGAAGGATGAAAGAGAAAGAAAGAATGAAAGAAAGAAAGGAAGGAAGGAAAAGAAAGGAAAGGAAAGGAAAGGGAGAAAGAAATAGTATTAGTTACTTGCACACCAGTCAGTAGTTAGACAGCCCTGGGTTGGAATGCCAGCTCTGAAATTTACTACCTGTGTGGTCTTGGGGCAAGTTATTTAACCTCTCTGAAGCTCAGTAATGTGTGACACACTGGGTTATTGGGAAAATTAAATGACATAATCCATGTAAAAGACGTAACGGAGTGCTTGGCATATAGTCCCTTAATAAAATCAACTCTCAGCAGTAGTATCAGCAATTTGGTATTTTTATTTTATTTTTTATGTTTAACAAACATTGAGTAATACTATCTCTCCTAGGGCTATAGGGAACTTCACTAAGAAGTATGTAGCATCAGTTAAATACTAGGGTGGGTTTAAACTAAAAGGAGCAGTGGGTATGGCTTAAGGGGGAGGCACAACAGCTGCTGTGCTCTGGTTGCGGACCTTGGTGGCTGCTGGGAAGCTGAGTCAGACCTGCAGGGGACCCGAGGCCCTTGAGTCCTCCGGGCACACCCTTGCTCCCTGCTGGGGCCTCTGGGGATTCAGGAGAGCCCCTGGCCCTTGAGGGCGTCTGGGGGCTGTGCTCAGAACAGGAGCAGGAGGCCCCCATGGGACAAGGCTGGACCCTGGGCCCCAAGTTGACCAGATTCTGCACCGGCCAACGGTTTTCTTCCCTCAGCTTTCTGAGCTCCCTCTCGGCCCTCCAAGCAGCCTTCTGGCTCTGGTCACTCCTCTTCTCATACACGAGGATGTCCCGTTCGTGCAAGGAGCAGATCTTCTCCCTTTCCTTGCTCAGGTCCTCAGCCATCTTCCTGTAGAGGCTGAAGTTCCAATTGGCCTCATCGGCCTTCCTGCGTATCTTGATCAGTTCGTTCTCCACTTCCAGGCGGAGGGTTTGCTCCTCCACCAGCTTTCTCTCCAGTTGCAGGATGTGCTCTTCCCACGTCTCAGGCTGTACTTTGAGCTGCTGCCGGACCTTGTTAATCTCACTGTCCAGGAGGGTGTTTTGAAGTCGCAAACTTAATTCCTCAGCTTGGTAGGTTGCTACTTGTTTTCTGAGCTCTGCAGTTATCTTGTTTTGCTTCATCAGTTCCCTGGACAGCTTTCCTTTTTTCTCTGGGCCCCCGCCCGAGGGCACAGGGACGTGGACGCCGAGAGGGGAGCCATTCTGGTAGTGGGCTGACGGGTGGATGGGGCCAGTAGCCGCCTCCCTCCTCCCCTGTCCTTCGGAGCCCGCACCATCCAGCTGATGTCTAACGAGCTCCAGCACGTGCAGCATCTTCAGCATGATCTGGCCTAGGCTCTGGAGTTGGCTTCTGTCCGCACCCGCAGCCGGCTGCACTCCTGGGCTGGGAAGCTCTGGCCTGCCTTCCTCCTCTGCCTCTTCCTGCTCTCTCTGCCCGCCACTGCCGATCTCCTGGGCCCGCGGGCCTTGACTTCCCTGAACATCGGGGCTGGCATTGGAGCCTTCCGTTATTTTCCTCGCGGGCGGTTCTCCATCTTCCTGTGATGCTCTGGAGATGGGATTTTCATCAGTCGGCGGGGAAGGGCTATTAGGCGGGCTTTCCCCAATTCCCTTCAGCAGTTGGGCAGCGTCTTTCACTGAGAAATAGCTGTGAGTTTTGTTCAGGACCTCCAGAGCGAGAATCTGTAGTGGGAGAGGACTGGCCTTCTGCACAGGAGATGCGACAGCTTCACAGGCTTGTGTCTCTGCACCTGTCTCCTGCACGCCTTTCTCAGAGACTTCACCCTGGGCACACTGCCCCCTTCGTCTTCTTAAGCTGCGTCCGCTCTTTACTAGGACTATCACCACTGCGGTGCACACCAGGATCTCCCAGCGAAACTCAGAGACTCGTGGCATGTGTGGCACACTTTCGTGTATCACCAACAGGGCAGCCCACAGCTGCTCTAGAACTGGCTGGAGAGACATTTCCATGGCCACCAGCTGGCTCCAAAGGGCCTCGTGGCTCTGTCTCCAATCACCAGTGTCTTGTGGGCCACAAATAAGTGCTTGGAACCCCAAGGAGGGTTCCGTCTCCAACACACACCAGTGCCTGGCCAGAGGGGCTGACATCAGTTGGGGTGGGGGAGGGGCACCTGAGTTCTAGCAGACCCTCCTCTTCCTTTGCTCATTGCATGGACAGAAAAAGAAACTACTTACACAGTGCATGGGGGGAATAGATGCACAGCCTGGAGCTGGGGCCTCTGTCAGCCCACCTGGTCCTATAGCACACCTAGAGGGTCATAGCAGGGCCATGCCATTTTCCTCTGCATGGGTGTTAGGCACAGGGGGACCCGTCCCTGGCTGAGCCTCATCCCCCCCCTCACCCCCACCATTCACAGAAGCCTGGTCCCAGAGATCTCCTCCCTCTGAAGCTTCCTCTGTCTTTGTCTTTTATTGGTGTGGGAGGGGTGGGGTGCAAGCGCACCACACTGAAGGGTGTCCCCAGAGATACCAACCAAGAGAGTAGACTTTCAGTTGTAACAACACACAAGAAAAAAAAAAAAAAAAAGGACTGGCAGGGTCTGATATTTTCATGGATGTCCGCTGGAGCCTGTTTTCCACATTAAATCCATGTCTTCCAGGAAGCAGGTGTATCTCGGTGGAGGTGGCCTGTATCATTTTCCTTTGCCCCGAAGAAAGTTTTTTATAGTTTGCATGGCAGGGGTGTCAGCAACAAATTCCACAATTTTTGATCTGTGATTGTCGTCATTTCTCTTTAACTTTGGAAGGATAACTTCAGAGGCGACAGATTCTTAATTTGGTGGCTTTTTTATTCCACTCCACTCCTTGGTTGTACGGTTTCTAAAGGGAAGTTTCTTTGTAGTCTCATCTGTATTTCTGTGTATGTCAGGTGGTTTTTCCCAGTGGATCCGTTTTCCCTTTTTGTTGTTTCCTTCATTTCCTGCAGTTTTTGATATGCCTATGTATAGATTTTATGCTTCACTTGATTTACTAATTTAAGTAATCTCTATACCCAACATGGGGCTTGAACTCATGACTCCCAGATCAAGAGCCGCACGCTCTTCTGACGGAGCCAGCCAGATGCCCCTATGTACAGATTTTTTGGTATTTATCATGCTTGGTGTGCTCTGAACCTCCTGCATCTACCGTTTAGTGTCCTCCTTTTTTTTTTTTTTTTAATTCATAGACATTATTTCCTCCAATCACATTGTTACATGAAGTTTTTTATTTTAGCAATTTTTCATTCTGTCCTAGAATTCCCAACTCTCACATTGCAGATCTGTTTTGGTATGCTGTCTTCTTTATCCACTAGAAACCTTAGCATATTAATTATCTTTGTTTAATATCCTAGTCTCATAATTCCAACATCTACACCATGTCTGAAACTGGTCCTCATGTTTGCTGTGTCTCTGAAAACTGTTTTTTACCCTCTTAGCATGCCTTATAATTTTTAGTTGTGAGCCAGACATGATCATGCTGTGCCGGGTACAGGGCACTACCTTCAGTGACAGGCCTATCGCGGGTGGTGGGTGTGTGGCAGGGGCATCCTTAGTCCAATTAGTCTGTCTCCAGTGCCCCTGAGCCCCAAGGTTGTGACCTCCTGCGTGTGCCCAGTCCTTCCCCTCAGGCAGGAGAGGAGAACTTGCTGGGGCTGGGGGGGGGGGTTCCGCAGCGTGGGGTGTTCCTCTTTCCCAGGTCAGTTATGTTCTGGTAAAATCCCAGTAGATTAGGCTCAGGTTTAACTAGTTTCCCCTGAGGGCAGGCCTTGTTAAGAAGAACACGGTACTCTGGTGAATTTCAGAACTGTTGCTTTTTCTTTTCTTGCTCAAAGCATACCCTTATGAGCTGATTTGTCTCAGCTCTTCACTGAGAGAACCTGGTAGGGCTCCTGGAGTAAACTCACAAAGATGTGACCACTCCCACCCCACCCCCACACCCTCCCCACCCTTGTGACTGAATTCGCCCAGCAATTTGGTGTTTTTACGTAACCAATGTACAGAGAATCGTTCGAAAATCAACAAGGATATGAACTTAACACCACCATGAACCAACAGGACCTAAACCACATTTATAAATCACTCTGCCCAACAACAGCACAATGCACATTATTTTCAAGGGCCTATGTTCTGTATATTCTGGGCCAAAAAACAGACCTCAGCAAATGAATGAATGAATGAATGAATGAATAAGAAAGAGAGAGAGAGAAAGGAAAGAAAAAAGAGAGAAAGGAAGAAAACAATAGAAAAGAAGAGAAAAGAAAAAATCCCACAGAACCATGGTCTCTGACGACGATGTAAACAAACTAGAGGGAGGTTTGGGGGGGCTAAATGGGTGATGAGTATTAAGGAGGGCACTTGTTGTGATGAGCACTAGGTGTTATATTTAAGTGATGAATCACTGAATTCTATTCCTGAAACCAGTATTACAGGATATTTAACTAGAATTTAACATTTGAAAAAAAAGAACCATTGAATCACTATATTATATACCTGAAATGAATATAACACTACATATTAACTTATAGGAATTAAAATTTAAAAATTTTTAAAAATATTTAAAAAATTCAAACTACATATTGAAAGGAGAAAGATAACAAATATCCATACACAGTCTACTTTATCCATGGATCAAAGATAAAATCCCAATACATCGAACTGAATGAAAATGAAACTACAACATACTAAAATCTGTGGGACACAGCTAAATCAATGGATAGCAAGGTTTAGAGCACTAAATGCATACATTAGAAAGGAGGAGGGGCGCCTGGGTGGCTCAGTCAGTTAATCCAACTCGTGGTATTGACTCGAGTCATGATGGACCCCAGGGTTGTGAGACTGAGCCCACATTGTGCTGGTGCATGGCATGGGGGCTGCTTAATCTCCCTCTCCCTTCGCACCTACTCCCTCCTTCTCTCCCCCCATCTCTATTTCTCTCTCCCTCTCTAAAAAAAAAAGGTTCAAAACAACAAGCTCTCACCTTAAGAACCTAGAAAAAGACTAGGAAATAAAACCAAAAGAACCATTCTACCCAATTTCAAGATATATAGCTACAGTAATCAAAAGTGTGTGGTGTTGGTGAAGGGAGAGGCAAATGGAACACAGTAAAGACAGATAAATGGGACAGAACGAAGGACCCAGAAATAGACCTACGCAAATATGCCCAACTGAGTTTTGACAAAGGTGAAAAGCAATTCAATAGTGAAGAGAAAGCCTTTTCAATAAATGGTGCTGGAGCAAGTGGACTTCCATACACACACACACACAAAAAAGAACCACAATCTAAGTCTCATACCTTATACAAAAATTAACTCAGGGTGCCTGGGTGGCTCAGCCGGTTAGGCAGCTAGCTCTTGATTTTGGCTCAGGTCATGATGTCCCAGTCCTCGACTAAGTCAGGTTCTAAGTTCAGTGGGGAGTCTGCTTGAGGTTGCTCTCTCCCCTTCTCCCTTCACCCCTCTCCCTGATCACGTGTGTGCTCCCACTCTCAAAATATAAATAAATAAATAAATAAATAAATATATATCTATATCTATATCTATATATATATATATATATATTAAATTAACTCAAAATGAATCACTGACTTAAATGTAAAATTATAATAACGTTTAGGAAAAAATTTGCAGAAAATACAGCCAGGTAAAAAAACCTTAGGTTTGACATCAAATCATTTTCCATAAAGGAAAAATTGATTAATTGGGCATTATCAAACAATCAAAATTCTGAATCTGTACTGTGTGAAACACCCTTAGGACAAAAAAGACAAGATACAAACTGGGAAAAAAATATATGCAAACCACATATCTGATAAAGGCTCCTATTTGAAGTATATAAACTCAAATTTTGACCCCACAACAAGCAAGCAATCTAGTCAAAAGAAAATTTAAAAAAAAATGGGCAAAAGACCTAAACACTTAACCAAAGAGTATGCAGATGGAAAGCACCTAAAAAGTTGCTATGAGGGCAATTCAAATTAAAATTACAATGAGCTGTCACACATACCTATCAGAATGACTAAAATAAAATGTATCAGAGAGACCCCGCCACCAAAAGCAAGGGAGGATGTGGAATAACTGGATCACTCCTGCGTTGCTGGTGGGAATGTAAAATGGTAGAGCTAATCTTGAAAACAGTTAACAGTTTCTTTTATTTTTTAAATCTTTTCTATAAATTCCACTTAACATCCAGTGTACTATTAATTTCAGATGTACAGTATAGTGATTCAACACTTCCACACAGTTTCTTTAAAAACTAGATCTGCAACTACCATATGACCCAGTAATTGCACTCTTGCAATTTGTTCTAGAGAAATCAAAACTTATGTTCGCTCAGACACCTATACATAAATGTTTAGAGCAGCTTTATAATAGCCAAAACCTGGAAACAATCCAGATAGCCTCCCATTCCAGGCTCTCAGCTGACTCATGCCACACTGCCAGTCGTCCCCTATATTGGCGTGTGAGGGTCAAGTAAGGTGATGTCCTCTCAGAGAGACACATGGTGAACGGAACAGAGGTCCTCTTTCTTACATTTTTTTTACCCTAATCTGTCAGTAGTTTCTACCATCTCTTGATTTCCCTGGAATTTCAACCCCAGGAGAGGGGGTGGGTCAGAAGCCAAAAGTGTGGCTTCACATATTTGTTTTCTCTTTCTTGAATGCTTTCCCCAAACAGAACAGCCTAAAACAACATTTATAACCTGAGATAGTTTCCGTGGGCCAGCCATCCAGGTGTGACTCGCCAGGTACCTCTGGCTCAGGATCTCGCACAAGGTCGCGCTCAAGATGTCAGCTGGATCTTCAGTCATCTCCAGGCTTGTGTGGGGAGGGGGCAGGGGGGAATCTGCTCTTGAGCTCACTCAGGCGGCTGTTAGCAGCCAGAGGTCCTCCATCGCTGTAAGCAAGAGACATTCGTTCCTTGCCACATGGGCCTCTCCAGGATACAATTCACGACAAGCACCTGGCTTCCCTCAGAGCTGATCACGGGGGAAGGGAGACAGACCAGGCCCAAGATGGAAGCCGGTTTCTTTGTAAACTAACCTCCGAAGTGACATCCTATCACTTTTGCTATATCCTGCCCTTAGAAGTGAGTCAGTACTTCCAGACCATATTCAAGGGGTAGGGGGCATTACACAAGTGTATGTGTACCAAAGCTGGGAATCATTGGAGACCCCTTAGAGCCTGCCCACCATACTTTGGTGGGACTTTTGCCCACAGCTAGCTACCACTATGATATTTGCATCCTTACTCAAATGTGAACTAGGAGAAAATTTATCAAGCCCTTCTGGGATCCTTACAAGCAAATTGCATAGAAGTTACTTGCATAGAAGTCCCTGGGTGGATCAGTCAGTTACGCATGCGACTCTTGATTTTGGTTCTGGACACCTGGGTGGATCAGTCAGTTACGCATGCGACTCTTGATTTTGGTTCTGGACACGATCTCAGGCTTGCGAGATCGAGCCAAGCGTCCTGCTCTGCACTCAGTGGGAAACCTGCCTAGGATTCTCTCTCTCTGTCCCTCCCTCGCTTGCATGTGTGTGTGCATTCCCTCTCTCTCTCTCTCTCTCTCTCTCTCTCTCTCTTGAAGGAAGGAAGGAAGGATGAAAGAGAAAGAAAGAATGAAAGAAAGAAAGGAAGGAAGGAAAAGAAAGGAAAGGAAAGGAAAGGGAGAAAGAAATAGTATTAGTTACTTGCACACCAGTCAGTAGTTAGACAGCCCTGGGTTGGAATGCCAGCTCTGAAATTTACTACCTGTGTGGTCTTGGGGCAAGTTATTTAACCTCTCTGAAGCTCAGTAATGTGTGACACACTGGGTTATTGGGAAAATTAAATGACATAATCCATGTAAAAGACGTAACGGAGTGCTTGGCATATAGTCCCTTAATAAAATCAACTCTCAGCAGTAGTATCAGCAATTTGGTATTTTTATTTTATTTTTTATGTTTAACAAACATTGAGTAATACTCTCTCTCCTAGGGCTATAGGGAACTTCACTAAGAACTATGTAGCATCAGTTAAATACTAGGGTGGGTTTAAACTAAAAGGAGCAGTGGGTATGGCTTAAGGGGGAGGCACAACAGCTGCTGTGCTCTGGTTGCGGACCTTGGTGGCTGCTGGGAAGCTGAGTCAGACCTGCAGGGGACCCGAGGCCCTTGAGTCCTCCGGGCACACCCTTGCTCCCTGCTGGGGCCTCTGGGGATTCAGGAGAGCCCCTGGCCCTTGAGGGCGTCTGGGGGCTGTGCTCAGAACAGGAGCAGGAGGCCCCCATGGGACAAGGCTGGACCCTGGGCCCCAAGTTGACCAGATTCTGCACCGGCCAACGGTTTTCTTCCCTCAGCTTTCTGAGCTCCCTCTCGGCCCTCCAAGCAGCCTTCTGGCTCTGGTCACTCCTCTTCTCATACACGAGGATGTCCCGTTCGTGCAAGGAGCAGATCTTCTCCCTTTCCTTGCTCAGGTCCTCAGCCATCTTCCTGTAGAGGCTGAAGTTCCAATTGGCCTCATCGGCCTTCCTGCGTATCTTGATCAGTTCGTTCTCCACTTCCAGGCGGAGGGTTTGCTCCTCCACCAGCTTTCTCTCCAGTTGCAGGATGTGCTCTTCCCACGTCTCAGGCTGTACTTTGAGCTGCTGCCGGACCTTGTTAATCTCACTGTCCAGGAGGGTGTTTTGAAGTCGCAAACTTAATTCCTCAGCTTGGTAGGTTGCTACTTGTTTTCTGAGCTCTGCAGTTATCTTGTTTTGCTTCATCAGTTCCCTGGACAGCTTTCCTTTTTTCTCTGGGCCCCCGCCCGAGGGCACAGGGACGTGGACGCCGAGAGGGGAGCCATTCTGGTAGTGGGCTGACGGGTGGATGGGGTCAGTAGCCTCCTCCCTCCTCCCCTGTCCTTCGGAGCCCGCACCATCCAGCTGATGTCTAACGAGCTCCAGCACGTGCAGCATCTTCAGCATGATCTGGCCTAGGCTCTGGAGTTGGCTTCTGTCCGCACCCGCAGCCGGCTGCACTCCTGGGCTGGGAAGCTCTGGCCTGCCTTCCTCCTCTGCCTCTTCCTGCTCTCTCTGCCCGCCACTGCCGATCTCCTGGGCCCGCGGGCCTTGACTTCCCTGAACATCGGGGCTGGCATTGGAGCCTTCCGTTATTTTCCTCGCGGGCGGTTCTCCATCTTCCTGTGATGCTCTGGAGATGGGATTTTCATCAGTCGGCGGGGAAGGGCTATTAGGCGGGCTTTCCCCAATTCCCTTCAGCAGTTGGGCAGCGTCTTTCACTGAGAAATAGCTGTGAGTTTTGTTCAGGACCTCCAGAGCGAGAATCTGTAGTGGGAGAGGACTGGCCTTCTGCACAGGAGATGCGACAGCTTCACAGGCTTGTGTCTCTGCACCTGTCTCCTGCACGCCTTTCTCAGAGACTTCACCCTGGGCACACTGCCCCCTTCGTCTTCTTAAGCTGCGTCCGCTCTTTACTAGGACTATCACCACTGCAGTGCACACCAGGATCTCCCAGCGAAACTCAGAGACTCGTGGCATGTGTGGCACACTTTCGTGTATCACCAACAGGGCAGCCCACAGCTGCTCTAGAACTGGCTGGAGAGACATTTCCATGGCCACCAGCTGGCTCCAAAGGGCCTCGTGGCTCTGTCTCCAATCACCAGTGTCTTGTGGGCCACAAATAAGTGCTTGGAACCCCAAGGAGGGTTCCGTCTCCAACACACACCAGTGCCTGGCCAGAGGGGCTGACATCAGTTGGGGTGGGGGAGGGGCACCTGAGTTCTAGCAGACCCTCCTCTTCCTTTGCTCATTGCATGGACAGAAAAAGAAACTACTTACACAGTGCATGGGGGGAATAGATGCACAGCCTGGAGCTGGGGCCTCTGTCAGCCCACCTGGTCCTATAGCACACCTAGAGGGTCATAGCAGGGCCATGCCATTTTCCTCTGCATGGGTGTTAGGCACAGGGGGACCCGTCCCTGGCTGAGCCTCATCCCCCCCCTCACCCCCACCATTCACAGAAGCCTGGTCCCAGAGATCTCCCTCTGAAGCTTCCTCTGTCTTTGTCTTTTATTGGTGTGGGAGGGGTGGGGTGCAAGCGCACCACACTGAAGGGTGTCCCCAGAGATACCAACCAAGAGAGTAGACTTTCAGTTGTAACAACACACAAGAAAAAAAAAAAAAAAAGGACTGGCAGGGTCTGATATTTTCATGGATGTCCGCTGGAGCCTGTTTTCCACATTAAATCCATGTCTTCCAGGAAGCAGGTGTATCTCGGTGGAGGTGGCCTGTATCATTTTCCTTTGCCCCGAAGAAAGTTTTTTATAGTTTGCATGGCAGGGGTGTCAGCAACAAATTCCACAATTTTTGATCTGTGATTGTCGTCATTTCTCTTTAACTTTGGAAGGATAACTTCAGAGGCGACAGATTCTTAATTTGGTGGCTTTTTTATTCCACTCCACTCCTTGGTTGTACGGTTTCTAAAGGGAAGTTTCTTTGTAGTCTCATCTGTATTTCTGTGTATGTCAGGTGGTTTTTCCCAGTGGATCCGTTTTCCCTTTTTGTTGTTTCCTTCATTTCCTGCAGTTTTTGATATGCCTATGTATAGATTTTATGCTTCACTTGATTTACTAATTTAAGTAATCTCTATACCCAACATGGGGCTTGAACTCATGACTCCCAGATCAAGAGCCGCACGCTCTTCTGACGGAGCCAGCCAGATGCCCCTATGTACAGATTTTTTGGTATTTATCATGCTTGGTGTGCTCTGAACCTCCTGCATCTACCGTTTAGTGTCCTCCTTTTTTTTTTTTTTTAATTCATAGACATTATTTCCTCCAATCACATTGTTACATGAAGTTTTTTATTTTAGCAATTTTTCATTCTGTCCTAGAATTCCCGACTCTCACATTGCAGATCTGTTTTGGTATGCTGTCTTCTTTATCCACTAGAAACCTTAGCATATTAATTATCTTTGTTTAATATCCTAGTCTCATAATTCCAACATCTACACCATGTCTGAAACTGGTCCTCATGTTTGCTGTGTCTCTGAAAACTGTTTTTTACCCTCTTAGCATGCCTTATAATTTTTAGTTGTGAGCCAGACATGATCATGCTGTGCCGGGTACAGGGCACTACCTTCAGTGACAGGCCTATCGCGGGTGGTGGGTGTGTGGTAGGGGCATCCTTAGTCCAATTAGTCTGTCTCCAGTGCCCCTGAGCCCCAAGGTTGTGACCTCCTGCGTGCGCCCAGTCCTTCCCCTCAGGCAGGAGAGGAGAACTTGCTGGGGCTGGGGGGGGGGGTTCCGCAGCGTGGGGTGTTCCTCTTTCCCAGGTCAGTTATGTTCTGGTAAAATCCCAGTAGATTAGGCTCAGGTTTAACTAGTTTCCCCTGAGGGCAGGCCTTGTTAAGAAGAACACGGTACTCTGGTGAATTTCAGAACTGTTGCTTTTTCTTTTCTTGCTCAAAGCATACCCTTATGATCTGATTTGTCTCAGCTCTTCACTGAGAGAACCTGGTAGGGCTCCTGGAGTAAACTCACAAAGATGTGACCACTCCCACCCCACCCCCACACCCTCCCCACCCTTGTGACTGAATTTGCCCAGCAATTTGGTGTTTTTACGTAACCAATGTACAGAGAATCGTTTGAAAATCAACAAGGATATGAACTTAACACCACCATGAACCAACAGGACCTAAACCACATTTATAAATCACTCTGCCCAACAACAGCACAATGCACATTATTTTCAAGGGCCTATGTTCTGTATATTCTGGGCCAAAAAACAGACCTCAGCAAATGAATGAATGAATGAATGAATGAATGAATGAATGAATGAATAAGAAAGAGAGAGAGAGAAAGGAAAGAAAAAAGAGAGAAAGGAAGAAAACAATAGAAAAGAAGAGAAAAGAAAAAATCCCACAGAACCATGGTCTCTGACGACGATGTAAACAAACTAGAGGGAGGTTTGGGGGGGCTAAATGGGTGATGAGTATTAAGGAGGGCACTTGTTGTGATGAGCACTAGGTGTTATATTTAAGTGATGAATCACTGAATTCTATTCCTGAAACCAGTATTACAGGATATTTAACTAGAATTTAACATTTGAAAAAAAAGAACCATTGAATCACTATATTATATACCTGAAATGAATATAACACTACATATTAACTTATAGGAATTAAAATTTAAAAATTTTTAAAAATATTTAAAAAATTCAAACTACATATTGAAAGGAGAAAGATAACAAATATCCATACACAGTCTACTTTATCCATGGATCAAAGATAAAATCCCAATACATCGAACTGAATGAAAATGAAACTACAACATACTAAAATCTGTGGGACACAGCTAAATCAATGGATAGCAAGGTTTAGAGCACTAAATGCATACATTAGAAAGGAGGAGGGGCGCCTGGGTGGCTCAGTCAGTTAATCCAACTCGTGGTATTGACTCGAGTCATGATGGACCCCAGGGTTGTGAGACTGAGCCCACATTGTGCTGGTGCATGGCATGGGGGCTGCTTAATCTCCCTCTCCCTTCGCACCTACTCCCTCCTTCTCTCCCCCCATCTCTATTTCTCTCTCCCTCTCTAAAAAAAAAAGGTTCAAAACAACAAGCTCTCACCTTAAGAACCTAGAAAAAGACTAGGAAATAAAACCAAAAGAACCATTCTACCCAATTTCAAGATATATAGCTACAGTAATCAAAAGTGTGTGGTGTTGGTGAAGGGAGAGGCAAATGGAACACAGTAAAGACAGATAAATGGGACAGAACGAAGGACCCAGAAATAGACCTACGCAAATATGCCCAACTGAGTTTTGACAAAGGTGAAAAGCAATTCAATAGTGAAGAGAAAGCCTTTTCAATAAATGGTGCTGGAGCAAGTGGACTTCCATACACACACACACACACACACAAAAGAACCACAATCTAAGTCTCATACCTTATACAAAAATTAACTCAGGGTGCCTGGGTGGCTCAGCCGGTTAGGCAGCTAGCTCTTGATTTTGGCTCAGGTCATGATGTCCCAGTCCTCGACTAAGTCAGGTTCTAAGTTCAGTGGGGAGTCTGCTTGAGGTTGCTCTCTCCCCTTCTCCCTTCACCCCTCTCCCTGATCACGTGTGTGCTCCCACTCTCAAAATATAAATAAATAAATAAATAAATATATCTATATCTATATCTATATCTATATCTATATATATATTTTAAATTAACTCAAAATGAATCACTGACTTAAATGTAAAATTATAATAACGTTTAGGAAAAAATTTGCAGAAAATACAGCCAGGTAAAAAAACCTTAGGTTTGACATCAAATCATTTTCCATAAAGGAAAAATTGATTAATTGGGCATTATCAAATAATCAAAATTCTGAATCTGTACTGTGTGAAACACCCTTAGGACAAAAAAGACAAGATACAAACTGGGAAAAAAATATATGCAAACCACATATCTGATAAAGGCTCCTATTTGAAGTATATAAACTCAAATTTTGACCCCACAACAAGCAAGCAATCTAGTCAAAAGAAAATTTAAAAAAAATGGGCAAAAGACCTAAACACTTAACCAAAGAGTATGCAGATGGAAAGCACCTAAAAAGTTGCTATGAGGGCAATTCAAATTAAAATTACAATGAGCTGTCACACATACCTATCAGAATGACTAAAATAAAATGTATCAGAGAGACCCCGCCACCAAAAGCAAGGGAGGATGTGGAATAACTGGATCACTCCTGCGTTGCTGGTGGGAATGTAAAATGGTAGAGCTAATCTTGAAAACAGTTAACAGTTTCTTTTATTTTTTAAATCTTTTCTATAAATTCCACTTAACATCCAGTGTACTATTAATTTCAGATGTACAGTATAGTGATTCAACACTTCCACACAGTTTCTTTAAAAACTAGATCTGCAACTACCATATGACCCAGTAATTGCACTCTTGCAATTTGTTCTAGAGAAATCAAAACTTATGTTCGCTCAGACACCTATACATAAATGTTTAGAGCAGCTTTATAATAGCCAAAACCTGGAAACAATCCAGATAGCCTTCCATTCCAGGCTCTCAGCTGACTCATCCCACACTGCCAGTCGTCCCCTACATTGGCCACATATTGGCGTGTGAGGGTCAAGTAAGGTGATGTCCTCTCAGAGAGACACATGGTGAACGGAACAGAGGTCCTCTTTCTTACATTTTTTTTTACCCTAATCTGTCAGTAGTTTCTACCATCTCTTGATTTCCCTGGAATTTCAACCCCAGGAGAGGGGGTGGGTCAGAAGCCAAAAGTGTGGCTTCACATATTTGTTTTCTCTTTCTTGAATGCTTTCCCCAAACAGAACAGCCTAAAACAACATTTATAACCTGAGATAGTTTCCGTGGGCCAGCCATCCAGGTGTGACTCGCCAGGTACCTCTGGCTCAGGATCTCGCACAAGGTCGCGCTCAAGATGTCAGCTGGATCTTCAGTCATCTCCAGGCTTGTGTGGGGAGGGGGCAGGGGGGAATCTGCTCTTGAGCTCACTCAGGCGGCTGTTAGCAGCCAGAGGTCCTCCATCGCTGTAAGCAAGAGACATTCGTTCCTTGCCACATGGGCCTCTCCAGGATACAATTCACGACAAGCACCTGGCTTCCCTCAGAGCTGATCACGGGGGAAGGGAGACAGACCAGGCCCAAGATGGAAGCCGGTTTCTTTGTAAACTAACCTCCGAAGTGACATCCTATCACTTTTGCTATATCCTGCCCTTAGAAGTGAGTCAGTACTTCCAGACCATATTCAAGGGGTAGGGGGCATTACACAAGTGTATGTGTACCAAAGCTGGGAATCATTGGAGACCCCTTAGAGCCTGCCCACCATACTTTGGTGGGACTTTTGCCCACAGCTAGCTACCACTATGATATTTGCATCCTTACTCAAATGTGAACTAGGAGAAAATTTATCAAGCCCTTCTGGGATCCTTACAAGCAAATTGCATAGAAGTTACTTGCATAGAAGTCCCTGGGTGGATCAGTCAGTTACGCATGCGACTCTTGATTTTGGTTCTGGACACCTGGGTGGATCAGTCAGTTACGCATGCGACTCTTGATTTTGGTTCTGGACACGATCTCAGGCTTGCGAGATCGAGCCAAGCGTCCTGCTCTGCACTCAGTGGGAAACCTGCCTAGGATTCTCTCTCTCTGTCCCTCCCTCGCTTGCATGTGTGTGTGCATTCCCTCTCTCTCTCTCTCTCTCTCTCTCTCTCGAAGGAAGGAAGGAAGGATGAAAGAGAAAGAAAGAATGAAAGAAAGAAAGGAAGGAAGGAAAAGAAAGGAAAGGAAAGGAAAGGGAGAAAGAAATAGTATTAGTTACTTGCACACCAGTCAGTAGTTAGACAGCCCTGGGTTGGAATGCCAGCTCTGAAATTTACTACCTGTGTGGTCTTGGGGCAAGTTATTTAACCTCTCTGAAGCTCAGTAATGTGTGACACACTGGGTTATTGGGAAAATTAAATGACATAATCCATGTAAAAGACGTAACGGAGTGCTTGGCATATAGTCCCTTAATAAAATCAACTCTCAGCAGTAGTATCAGCAATTTGGTATTTTTATTTTATTTTTTATGTTTAACAAACATTGAGTAATACTATCTCTCCTAGGGCTATAGGGAACTTCACTAAGAAGTATGTAGCATCAGTTAAATACTAGGGTGGGTTTAAACTAAAAGGAGCAGTGGGTATGGCTTAAGGGGGAGGCACAACAGCTGCTGTGCTCTGGTTGCGGACCTTGGTGGCTGCTGGGAAGCTGAGTCAGACCTGCAGGGGACCCGAGGCCCTTGAGTCCTCCGGGCACACCCTTGCTCCCTGCTGGGGCCTCTGGGGATTCAGGAGAGCCCCTGGCCCTTGAGGGCGTCTGGGGGCTGTGCTCAGAACAGGAGCAGGAGGCCCCCATGGGACAAGGCTGGACCCTGGGCCCCAAGTTGACCAGATTCTGCACCGGCCAACGGTTTTCTTCCCTCAGCTTTCTGAGCTCCCTCTCGGCCCTCCAAGCAGCCTTCTGGCTCTGGTCACTCCTCTTCTCATACACGAGGATGTCCCGTTCGTGCAAGGAGCAGATCTTCTCCCTTTCCTTGCTCAGGTCCTCAGCCATCTTCCTGTAGAGGCTGAAGTTCCAATTGGCCTCATCGGCCTTCCTGCGTATCTTGATCAGTTCGTTCTCCACTTCCAGGCGGAGGGTTTGCTCCTCCACCAGCTTTCTCTCCAGTTGCAGGATGTGCTCTTCCCACGTCTCAGGCTGTACTTTGAGCTGCTGCCGGACCTTGTTAATCTCACTGTCCAGGAGGGTGTTTTGAAGTCGCAAACTTAATTCCTCAGCTTGGTAGGTTGCTACTTGTTTTCTGAGCTCTGCAGTTATCTTGTTTTGCTTCATCAGTTCCCTGGACAGCTTTCCTTTTTTCTCTGGGCCCCCGCCCGAGGGCACAGGGACGTGGACGCCGAGAGGGGAGCCATTCTGGTAGTGGGCTGACGGGTGGATGGGGCCAGTAGCCGCCTCCCTCCTCCCCTGTCCTTCGGAGCCCGCACCATCCAGCTGATGTCTAACGAGCTCCAGCACGTGCAGCATCTTCAGCATGATCTGGCCTAGGCTCTGGAGTTGGCTTCTGTCCGCACCCGCAGCCGGCTGCACTCCTGGGCTGGGAAGCTCTGGCCTGCCTTCCTCCTCTGCCTCTTCCTGCTCTCTCTGCCCGCCACTGCCGATCTCCTGGGCCCGCGGGCCTTGACTTCCCTGAACATCGGGGCTGGCATTGGAGCCTTCCGTTATTTTCCTCGCGGGCGGTTCTCCATCTTCCTGTGATGCTCTGGAGATGGGATTTTCATCAGTCGGCGGGGAAGGGCTATTAGGCGGGCTTTCCCCAATTCCCTTCAGCAGTTGGGCAGCGTCTTTCACTGAGAAATAGCTGTGAGTTTTGTTCAGGACCTCCAGAGCGAGAATCTGTAGTGGGAGAGGACTGGCCTTCTGCACAGGAGATGCGACAGCTTCACAGGCTTGTGTCTCTGCACCTGTCTCCTGCACGCCTTTCTCAGAGACTTCACCCTGGGCACACTGCCCCCTTCGTCTTCTTAAGCTGCGTCCGCTCTTTACTAGGACTATCACCACTGCGGTGCACACCAGGATCTCCCAGCGAAACTCAGAGACTCGTGGCATGTGTGGCACACTTTCGTGTATCACCAACAGGGCAGCCCACAGCTGCTCTAGAACTGGCTGGAGAGACATTTCCATGGCCACCAGCTGGCTCCAAAGGGCCTCGTGGCTCTGTCTCCAATCACCAGTGTCTTGTGGGCCACAAATAAGTGCTTGGAACCCCAAGGAGGGTTCCGTCTCCAACACACACCAGTGCCTGGCCAGAGGGGCTGACATCAGTTGGGGTGGGGGAGGGGCACCTGAGTTCTAGCAGACCCTCCTCTTCCTTTGCTCATTGCATGGACAGAAAAAGAAACTACTTACACAGTGCATGGGGGGAATAGATGCACAGCCTGGAGCTGGGGCCTCTGTCAGCCCACCTGGTCCTATAGCACACCTAGAGGGTCATAGCAGGGCCATGCCATTTTCCTCTGCATGGGTGTTAGGCACAGGGGGACCCGTCCCTGGCTGAGCCTCATCCCCCCCCTCACCCCCACCATTCACAGAAGCCTGGTCCCAGAGATCTCCTCCCTCTGAAGCTTCCTCTGTCTTTGTCTTTTATTGGTGTGGGAGGGGTGGGGTGCAAGCGCACCACACTGAAGGGTGTCCCCAGAGATACCAACCAAGAGAGTAGACTTTCAGTTGTAACAACACACAAGAAAAAAAAAAAAAAAAGGACTGGCAGGGTCTGATATTTTCATGGATGTCCGCTGGAGCCTGTTTTCCACATTAAATCCATGTCTTCCAGGAAGCAGGTGTATCTCGGTGGAGGTGGCCTGTATCATTTTCCTTTGCCCCGAAGAAAGTTTTTTATAGTTTGCATGGCAGGGGTGTCAGCAACAAATTCCACAATTTTTGATCTGTGATTGTCGTCATTTCTCTTTAACTTTGGAAGGATAACTTCAGAGGCGACAGATTCTTAATTTGGTGGCTTTTTTATTCCACTCCACTCCTTGGTTGTACGGTTTCTAAAGGGAAGTTTCTTTGTAGTCTCATCTGTATTTCTGTGTATGTCAGGTGGTTTTTCCCAGTGGATCCTTTTTCCCTTTTTGTTGTTTCCTTCATTTCCTGCAGTTTTTGATATGCCTATGTATAGATTTTATGCTTCACTTGATTTACTAATTTAAGTAATCTCTATACCCAACATGGGGCTTGAACTCATGACTCCCAGATCAAGAGCCGCACGCTCTTCTGACGGAGCCAGCCAGATGCCCCTATGTACAGATTTTTTGGTATTTATCATGCTTGGTGTGCTCTGAACCTCCTGCATCTACCGTTTAGTGTCCTCCTTTTTTTTTTTTTTTTTAATTCATAGACATTATTTCCTCCAATCACATTGTTACATGAAGTTTTTTATTTTAGCAATTTTTCATTCTGTCCTAGAATTCCCAACTCTCACATTGCAGATCTGTTTTGGTATGCTGTCTTCTTTATCCACTAGAAACCTTAGCATATTAATTATCTTTGTTTAATATCCTAGTCTCATAATTCCAACATCTACACCATGTCTGAAACTGGTCCTCATGTTTGCTGTGTCTCTGAAAACTGTTTTTTACCCTCTTAGCATGCCTTATAATTTTTAGTTGTGAGCCAGACATGATCATGCTGTGCCGGGTACAGGGCACTACCTTCAGTGACAGGCCTATCGCGGGTGGTGGGTGTGTGGCAGGGGCATCCTTAGTCCAATTAGTCTGTCTCCAGTGCCCCTGAGCCCCAAGGTTGTGACCTCCTGCGTGCGCCCAGTCCTTCCCCTCAGGCAGGAGAGGAGAACTTGCTGGGGGTGGGGGGGGGGGTTCCGCAGCGTGGGGTGTTCCTCTTTCCCAGGTCAGTTATGTTCTGGTAAAATCCCAGTAGATTAGGCTCAGGTTTAACTAGTTTCCCCTGAGGGCAGGCCTTGTTAAGAAGAACACGGTACTCTGGTGAATTTCAGAACTGTTGCTTTTTCTTTTCTTGCTCAAAGCATACCCTTATGATCTGATTTGTCTCAGCTCTTCACTGAGAGAACCTGGTAGGGCTCCTGGAGTAAACTCACAAAGATGTGACCACTCCCACCCCACCCCCACACCCTCCCCACCCTTGTGACTGAATTCGCCCAGCAATTTGGTGTTTTTACGTAACCAATGTACAGAGAATCGTTTGAAAATCAACAAGGATATGAACTTAACACCACCATGAACCAACAGGACCTAAACCACATTTATAAATCACTCTGCCCAACAACAGCACAATGCACATTATTTTCAAGGGCCTATGTTCTGTATATTCTGGGCCAAAAAACAGACCTCAGCAAATGAATGAATGAATGAATGAATGAATGAATGAATGAATAAGAAAGAGAGAGAGAGAAAGGAAAGAAAAAAGAGAGAAAGGAAGAAAACAATAGAAAAGAAGAGAAAAGAAAAAATCCCACAGAACCATGGTCTCTGACGACGATGTAAACAAACTAGAGGGAGGTTTGGGGGGGCTAAATGGGTGATGAGTATTAAGGATGGCACTTGTGATGAGCACTAGGTGTTATATTTAAGTGATGAATCACTGAATTCTATTCCTGAAACCAGTATTACAGGATATTTAACTAGAATTTAACATTTGAAAAAAAAGAACCATTGAATCACTATATTATATACCTGAAATGAATATAACACTACATATTAACTTATAGGAATTAAAATTTAAAAATTTTTAAAAATATTTAAAAAATTCAAACTACATATTGAAAGGAGAAAGATAACAAATATCCATACACAGTCTACTTTATCCATGGATCAAAGATAAAATCCCAATACATCGAACTGAATGAAAATGAAACTACAACATACTAAAATCTGTGGGACACAGCTAAATCAATGGATAGCAAGGTTTAGAGCACTAAATGCATACATTAGAAAGGAGGAGGGGCGCCTGGGTGGCTCAGTCAGTTAATCCAACTCGTGGTATTGACTCGAGTCATGATGGACCCCAGGGTTGTGAGACTGAGCCCACATTGTGCTGGTGCATGGCATGGGGGCTGCTTAATCTCCCTCTCCCTTCACACCTACTCCCTCCTTCTCTCCCCCCATCTCTATTTCTCTCTCCCTCTCTAAAAAAAAAGGTTCAAAACAACAAGCTCTCACCTTAAGAACCTAGAAAAAGACTAGGAAATAAAACCAAAAGAACCATTCTACCCAAATTCAAGATATATAGCTACAGTAATCAAAAGTGTGTGGTGTTGGTGAAGGGAGAGGCAAATGGAACACAGTAAAGACAGATAAATGGGACAGAACGAAGGACCCAGAAATAGACCTACGCAAATATGCCCAACTGAGTTTTGACAAAGGTGAAAAGCAATTCAATAGTGAAGAGAAAGCCTTTTCAATAAATGGTGCTGGAGCAAGTGGACTTCCATACACACACACACACACACACACACAAAAGAACCACAATCTAAGTCTCATACCTTATACAAAAATTAACTCAGGGTGCCTGGGTGGCTCAGCCGGTTAGGCAGCTAGCTCTTGATTTTGGCTCAGGTCATGATGTCCCAGTCCTCGACTAAGTCAGGTTCTAAGTTCAGTGGGGAGTCTGCTTGAGGTTGCTCTCTCCCCTTCTCCCTTCACCCCTCTCCCTGATCACGTGTGTGCTCCCACTCTCAAAATATAAATAAATAAATAAATAAATAAATAAATAAATATCTATATCTATATCTATATCTATATCTATATATATATATTAAATTAACTCAAAATGAATCACTGACTTAAATGTAAAATTATAATAACGTTTAGGAAAAAATTTGCAGAAAATACAGCCAGGTAAAAAAACCTTAGGTTTGACATCAAATCATTTTCCATAAAGGAAAAATTGATTAATTGGGCATTATCAAACAATCAAAATTCTGAATCTGTACTGTGTGAAACACCCTTAGGACAAAAAAGACAAGATACAAACTGGGAAAAAAATATATGCAAACCACATATCTGATAAAGGCTCCTATTTGAAGTATATAAACTCAAATTTTGACCCCACAACAAGCAAGCAATCTAGTCAAAAGAAAATTTAAAAAAAAATGGGCAAAAGACCTAAACACTTAACCAAAGAGTATGCAGATGGAAAGCACCTAAAAAGTTGCTATGAGGGCAATTCAAATTAAAATTACAATGAGCTGTCACACATACCTATCAGAATGACTAAAATAAAATGTATCAGAGAGACCCCGCCACCAAAAGCAAGGGAGGATGTGGAATAACTGGATCACTCCTGCGTTGCTGGTGGGAATGTAAAATGGTAGAGCTAATCTTGAAAACAGTTAACAGTTTCTTTTATTTTTTAAATCTTTTCTATAAATTCCACTTAACATCCAGTGTACTATTAATTTCAGATGTACAGTATAGTGATTCAACACTTCCACACAGTTTCTTTAAAAACTAGATCTGCAACTACCATATGACCCAGTAATTGCACTCTTGCAATTTGTTCTAGAGAAATCAAAACTTATGTTCGCTCAGACACCTATACATAAATGTTTAGAGCAGCTTTATAATAGCCAAAACCTGGAAACAATCCAGATAGCCTCCCATTCCAGGCTCTCAGCTGACTCATGCCACACTGCCAGTCGTCCCCTATATTGGCGTGTGAGGGTCAAGTAAGGTGATGTCCTCTCAGAGAGACACATGGTGAACGGAACAGAGGTCCTCTTTCTTACATTTTTTTTACCCTAATCTGTCAGTAGTTTCTACCATCTCTTGATTTCCCTGGAATTTCAACCCCAGGAGAGGGGGTGGGTCAGAAGCCAAAAGTGTGGCTTCACATATTTGTTTTCTCTTTCTTGAATGCTTTCCCCAAACAGAACAGCCTAAAACAACATTTATAACCTGAGATAGTTTCCGTGGGCCAGCCATCCAGGTGTGACTCGCCAGGTACCTCTGGCTCAGGATCTCGCACAAGGTCGCGCTCAAGATGTCAGCTGGATCTTCAGTCATCTCCAGGCTTGTGTGGGGAGGGGGCAGGGGGGAATCTGCTCTTGAGCTCACTCAGGCGGCTGTTAGCAGCCAGAGGTCCTCCATCGCTGTAAGCAAGAGACATTCGTTCCTTGCCACATGGGCCTCTCCAGGATACAATTCACGACAAGCACCTGGCTTCCCTCAGAGCTGATCACGGGGGAAGGGAGACAGACCAGGCCCAAGATGGAAGCCGGTTTCTTTGTAAACTAACCTCCGAAGTGACATCCTATCACTTTTGCTATATCCTGCCCTTAGAAGTGAGTCAGTACTTCCAGACCATATTCAAGGGGTAGGGGGCATTACACAAGTGTATGTGTACCAAAGCTGGGAATCATTGGAGACCCCTTAGAGCCTGCCCACCATACTTTGGTGGGACTTTTGCCCACAGCTAGCTACCACTATGATATTTGCATCCTTACTCAAATGTGAACTAGGAGAAAATTTATCAAGCCCTTCTGGGATCCTTACAAGCAAATTGCATAGAAGTTACTTGCATAGAAGTCCCTGGGTGGATCAGTCAGTTACGCATGCGACTCTTGATTTTGGTTCTGGACACCTGGGTGGATCAGTCAGTTACGCATGCGACTCTTGATTTTGGTTCTGGACACGATCTCAGGCTTGCGAGATCGAGCCAAGCGTCCTGCTCTGCACTCAGTGGGAAACCTGCCTAGGATTCTCTCTCTCTGTCCCTCCCTCGCTTGCATGTGTGTGTGCATTCCCTCTCTCTCTCTCTCTCTCTCTCTCTCTCTCTCTCTCTTGAAGGAAGGAAGGAAGGATGAAAGAGAAAGAAAGAATGAAAGAAAGAAAGGAAGGAAGGAAAAGAAAGGAAAGGAAAGGAAAGGGAGAAAGAAATAGTATTAGTTACTTGCACACCAGTCAGTAGTTAGACAGCCCTGGGTTGGAATGCCAGCTCTGAAATTTACTACCTGTGTGGTCTTGGGGCAAGTTATTTAACCTCTCTGAAGCTCAGTAATGTGTGACACACTGGGTTATTGGGAAAATTAAATGACATAATCCATGTAAAAGACGTAACGGAGTGCTTGGCATATAGTCCCTTAATAAAATCAACTCTCAGCAGTAGTATCAGCAATTTGGTATTTTTATTTTATTTTTTATGTTTAACAAACATTGAGTAATACTCTCTCTCCTAGGGCTATAGGGAACTTCACTAAGAAGTATGTAGCATCAGTTAAATACTAGGGTGGGTTTAAACTAAAAGGAGCAGTGGGTATGGCTTAAGGGGGAGGCACAACAGCTGCTGTGCTCTGGTTGCGGACCTTGGTGGCTGCTGGGAAGCTGAGTCAGACCTGCAGGGGACCCGAGGCCCTTGAGTCCTCCGGGCACACCCTTGCTCCCTGCTGGGGCCTCTGGGGATTCAGGAGAGCCCCTGGCCCTTGAGGGCGTCTGGGGGCTGTGCTCAGAACAGGAGCAGGAGGCCCCCATGGGACAAGGCTGGACCCTGGGCCCCAAGTTGACCAGATTCTGCACCGGCCAACGGTTTTCTTCCCTCAGCTTTCTGAGCTCCCTCTCGGCCCTCCAAGCAGCCTTCTGGCTCTGGTCACTCCTCTTCTCATACACGAGGATGTCCCGTTCGTGCAAGGAGCAGATCTTCTCCCTTTCCTTGCTCAGGTCCTCAGCCATCTTCCTGTAGAGGCTGAAGTTCCAATTGGCCTCATCGGCCTTCCTGCGTATCTTGATCAGTTCGTTCTCCACTTCCAGGCGGAGGGTTTGCTCCTCCACCAGCTTTCTCTCCAGTTGCAGGATGTGCTCTTCCCACGTCTCAGGCTGTACTTTGAGCTGCTGCCGGACCTTGTTAATCTCACTGTCCAGGAGGGTGTTTTGAAGTCGCAAACTTAATTCCTCAGCTTGGTAGGTTGCTACTTGTTTTCTGAGCTCTGCAGTTATCTTGTTTTGCTTCATCAGTTCCCTGGACAGCTTTCCTTTTTTCTCTGGGCCCCCGCCCGAGGGCACAGGGACGTGGACGCCGAGAGGGGAGCCATTCTGGTAGTGGGCTGACGGGTGGATGGGGTCAGTAGCCTCCTCCCTCCTCCCCTGTCCTTCGGAGCCCGCACCATCCAGCTGATGTCTAACGAGCTCCAGCACGTGCAGCATCTTCAGCATGATCTGGCCTAGGCTCTGGAGTTGGCTTCTGTCCGCACCCGCAGCCGGCTGCACTCCTGGGCTGGGAAGCTCTGGCCTGCCTTCCTCCTCTGCCTCTTCCTGCTCTCTCTGCCCGCCACTGCCGATCTCCTGGGCCCGCGGGCCTTGACTTCCCTGAACATCGGGGCTGGCATTGGAGCCTTCCGTTATTTTCCTCGCGGGCGGTTCTCCATCTTCCTGTGATGCTCTGGAGATGGGATTTTCATCAGTCGGCGGGGAAGGGCTATTAGGCGGGCTTTCCCCAATTCCCTTCAGCAGTTGGGCAGCGTCTTTCACTGAGAAATAGCTGTGAGTTTTGTTCAGGACCTCCAGAGCGAGAATCTGTAGTGGGAGAGGACTGGCCTTCTGCACAGGAGATGCGACAGCTTCACAGGCTTGTGTCTCTGCACCTGTCTCCTGCACGCCTTTCTCAGAGACTTCACCCTGGGCACACTGCCCCCTTCGTCTTCTTAAGCTGCGTCCGCTCTTTACTAGGACTATCACCACTGCAGTGCACACCAGGATCTCCCAGCGAAACTCAGAGACTCGTGGCATGTGTGGCACACTTTCGTGTATCACCAACAGGGCAGCCCACAGCTGCTCTAGAACTGGCTGGAGAGACATTTCCATGGCCACCAGCTGGCTCCAAAGGGCCTCGTGGCTCTGTCTCCAATCACCAGTGTCTTGTGGGCCACAAATAAGTGCTTGGAACCCCAAGGAGGGTTCCGTCTCCAACACACACCAGTGCCTGGCCAGAGGGGCTGACATCAGTTGGGGTGGGGGAGGGGCACCTGAGTTCTAGCAGACCCTCCTCTTCCTTTGCTCATTGCATGGACAGAAAAAGAAACTACTTACACAGTGCATGGGGGGAATAGATGCACAGCCTGGAGCTGGGGCCTCTGTCAGCCCACCTGGTCCTATAGCACACCTAGAGGGTCATAGCAGGGCCATGCCATTTTCCTCTGCATGGGTGTTAGGCACAGGGGGACCCGTCCCTGGCTGAGCCTCATCCCCCCCCTCACCCCCACCATTCACAGAAGCCTGGTCCCAGAGATCTCCCTCTGAAGCTTCCTCTGTCTTTGTCTTTTATTGGTGTGGGAGGGGTGGGGTGCAAGCGCACCACACTGAAGGGTGTCCCCAGAGATACCAACCAAGAGAGTAGACTTTCAGTTGTAACAACACACAAGAAAAAAAAAAAAAAAAGGACTGGCAGGGTCTGATATTTTCATGGATGTCCGCTGGAGCCTGTTTTCCACATTAAATCCATGTCTTCCAGGAAGCAGGTGTATCTCGGTGGAGGTGGCCTGTATCATTTTCCTTTGCCCCGAAGAAAGTTTTTTATAGTTTGCATGGCAGGGGTGTCAGCAACAAATTCCACAATTTTTGATCTGTGATTGTCGTCATTTCTCTTTAACTTTGGAAGGATAACTTCAGAGGCGACAGATTCTTAATTTGGTGGCTTTTTTATTCCACTCCACTCCTTGGTTGTACGGTTTCTAAAGGGAAGTTTCTTTGTAGTCTCATCTGTATTTCTGTGTATGTCAGGTGGTTTTTCCCAGTGGATCCGTTTTCCCTTTTTGTTGTTTCCTTCATTTCCTGCAGTTTTTGATATGCCTATGTATAGATTTTATGCTTCACTTGATTTACTAATTTAAGTAATCTCTATACCCAACATGGGGCTTGAACTCATGACTCCCAGATCAAGAGCCGCACGCTCTTCTGACGGAGCCAGCCAGATGCCCCTATGTACAGATTTTTTGGTATTTATCATGCTTGGTGTGCTCTGAACCTCCTGCATCTACCGTTTAGTGTCCTCCTTTTTTTTTTTTTTTAATTCATAGACATTATTTCCTCCAATCACATTGTTACATGAAGTTTTTTATTTTAGCAATTTTTCATTCTGTCCTAGAATTCCCGACTCTCACATTGCAGATCTGTTTTGGTATGCTGTCTTCTTTATCCACTAGAAACCTTAGCATATTAATTATCTTTGTTTAATATCCTAGTCTCATAATTCCAACATCTACACCATGTCTGAAACTGGTCCTCATGTTTGCTGTGTCTCTGAAAACTGTTTTTTACCCTCTTAGCATGCCTTATAATTTTTAGTTGTGAGCCAGACATGATCATGCTGTGCCGGGTACAGGGCACTACCTTCAGTGACAGGCCTATCGCGGGTGGTGGGTGTGTGGTAGGGGCATCCTTAGTCCAATTAGTCTGTCTCCAGTGCCCCTGAGCCCCAAGGTTGTGACCTCCTGCGTGCGCCCAGTCCTTCCCCTCAGGCAGGAGAGGAGAACTTGCTGGGGCTGGGGGGGGGGGTTCCGCAGCGTGGGGTGTTCCTCTTTCCCAGGTCAGTTATGTTCTGGTAAAATCCCAGTAGATTAGGCTCAGGTTTAACTAGTTTCCCCTGAGGGCAGGCCTTGTTAAGAAGAACACGGTACTCTGGTGAATTTCAGAACTGTTGCTTTTTCTTTTCTTGCTCAAAGCATACCCTTATGATCTGATTTGTCTCAGCTCTTCACTGAGAGAACCTGGTAGGGCTCCTGGAGTAAACTCACAAAGATGTGACCACTCCCACCCCACCCCCACACCCTCCCCACCCTTGTGACTGAATTTGCCCAGCAATTTGGTGTTTTTACGTAACCAATGTACAGAGAATCGTTTGAAAATCAACAAGGATATGAACTTAACACCACCATGAACCAACAGGACCTAAACCACATTTATAAATCACTCTGCCCAACAACAGCACAATGCACATTATTTTCAAGGGCCTATGTTCTGTATATTCTGGGCCAAAAAACAGACCTCAGCAAATGAATGAATGAATGAATGAATGAATGAATGAATGAATAAGAAAGAGAGAGAGAGAAAGGAAAGAAAAAAGAGAGAAAGGAAGAAAACAATAGAAAAGAAGAGAAAAGAAAAAATCCCACAGAACCATGGTCTCTGACGACGATGTAAACAAACTAGAGGGAGGTTTGGGGGGGCTAAATGGGTGATGAGTATTAAGGAGGGCACTTGTTGTGATGAGCACTAGGTGTTATATTTAAGTGATGAATCACTGAATTCTATTCCTGAAACCAGTATTACAGGATATTTAACTAGAATTTAACATTTGAAAAAAAAGAACCATTGAATCACTATATTATATACCTGAAATGAATATAACACTACATATTAACTTATAGGAATTAAAATTTAAAAATTTTTAAAAATATTTAAAAAATTCAAACTACATATTGAAAGGAGAAAGATAACAAATATCCATACACAGTCTACTTTATCCATGGATCAAAGATAAAATCCCAATACATCGAACTGAATGAAAATGAAACTACAACATACTAAAATCTGTGGGACACAGCTAAATCAATGGATAGCAAGGTTTAGAGCACTAAATGCATACATTAGAAAGGAGGAGGGGCGCCTGGGTGGCTCAGTCAGTTAATCCAACTCGTGGTATTGACTCGAGTCATGATGGACCCCAGGGTTGTGAGACTGAGCCCACATTGTGCTGGTGCATGGCATGGGGGCTGCTTAATCTCCCTCTCCCTTCGCACCTACTCCCTCCTTCTCTCCCCCCATCTCTATTTCTCTCTCCCTCTCTAAAAAAAAAAGGTTCAAAACAACAAGCTCTCACCTTAAGAACCTAGAAAAAGACTAGGAAATAAAACCAAAAGAACCATTCTACCCAATTTCAAGATATATAGCTACAGTAATCAAAAGTGTGTGGTGTTGGTGAAGGGAGAGGCAAATGGAACACAGTAAAGACAGATAAATGGGACAGAACGAAGGACCCAGAAATAGACCTACGCAAATATGCCCAACTGAGTTTTGACAAAGGTGAAAAGCAATTCAATAGTGAAGAGAAAGCCTTTTCAATAAATGGTGCTGGAGCAAGTGGACTTCCATACACACACACACACACACACAAAAGAACCACAATCTAAGTCTCATACCTTATACAAAAATTAACTCAGGGTGCCTGGGTGGCTCAGCCGGTTAGGCAGCTAGCTCTTGATTTTGGCTCAGGTCATGATGTCCCAGTCCTCGACTAAGTCAGGTTCTAAGTTCAGTGGGGAGTCTGCTTGAGGTTGCTCTCTCCCCTTCTCCCTTCACCCCTCTCCCTGATCACGTGTGTGCTCCCACTCTCAAAATATAAATAAATAAATAAATAAATATATCTATATCTATATCTATATCTATATCTATATATATATTTTAAATTAACTCAAAATGAATCACTGACTTAAATGTAAAATTATAATAACGTTTAGGAAAAAATTTGCAGAAAATACAGCCAGGTAAAAAAACCTTAGGTTTGACATCAAATCATTTTCCATAAAGGAAAAATTGATTAATTGGGCATTATCAAATAATCAAAATTCTGAATCTGTACTGTGTGAAACACCCTTAGGACAAAAAAGACAAGATACAAACTGGGAAAAAAATATATGCAAACCACATATCTGATAAAGGCTCCTATTTGAAGTATATAAACTCAAATTTTGACCCCACAACAAGCAAGCAATCTAGTCAAAAGAAAATTTAAAAAAAATGGGCAAAAGACCTAAACACTTAACCAAAGAGTATGCAGATGGAAAGCACCTAAAAAGTTGCTATGAGGGCAATTCAAATTAAAATTACAATGAGCTGTCACACATACCTATCAGAATGACTAAAATAAAATGTATCAGAGAGACCCCGCCACCAAAAGCAAGGGAGGATGTGGAATAACTGGATCACTCCTGCGTTGCTGGTGGGAATGTAAAATGGTAGAGCTAATCTTGAAAACAGTTAACAGTTTCTTTTATTTTTTAAATCTTTTCTATAAATTCCACTTAACATCCAGTGTACTATTAATTTCAGATGTACAGTATAGTGATTCAACACTTCCACACAGTTTCTTTAAAAACTAGATCTGCAACTACCATATGACCCAGTAATTGCACTCTTGCAATTTGTTCTAGAGAAATCAAAACTTATGTTCGCTCAGACACCTATACATAAATGTTTAGAGCAGCTTTATAATAGCCAAAACCTGGAAACAATCCAGATAGCCTCCCATTCCAGGCTCTCAGCTGACTCATGCCACACTGCCAGTCGTCCCCTACATTGGCCACATATTGGCGTGTGAGGGTCAAGTAAGGTGATGTCCTCTCAGAGAGACACATGGTGAACGGAACAGAGGTCCTCTTTCTTACATTTTTTTTACCCTAATCTGTCAGTAGTTTCTACCATCTCTTGATTTCCCTGGAATTTCAACCCCAGGAGAGGGGGTGGGTCAGAAGCCAAAAGTGTGGCTTCACATATTTGTTTTCTCTTTCTTGAATGCTTTCCCCAAACAGAACAGCCTAAAACAACATTTATAACCTGAGATAGTTTCCGTGGGCCAGCCATCCAGGTGTGACTCGCCAGGTACCTCTGGCTCAGGATCTCGCACAAGGTCGCGCTCAAGATGTCAGCTGGATCTTCAGTCATCTCCAGGCTTGTGTGGGGAGGGGGCAGGGGGGAATCTGCTCTTGAGCTCACTCAGGCGGCTGTTAGCAGCCAGAGGTCCTCCATCGCTGTAAGCAAGAGACATTCGTTCCTTGCCACATGGGCCTCTCCAGGATACAATTCACGACAAGCACCTGGCTTCCCTCAGAGCTGATCACGGGGGAAGGGAGACAGACCAGGCCCAAGATGGAAGCCGGTTTCTTTGTAAACTAACCTCCGAAGTGACATCCTATCACTTTTGCTATATCCTGCCCTTAGAAGTGAGTCAGTACTTCCAGACCATATTCAAGGGGTAGGGGGCATTACACAAGTGTATGTGTACCAAAGCTGGGAATCATTGGAGACCCCTTAGAGCCTGCCCACCATACTTTGGTGGGACTTTTGCCCACAGCTAGCTACCACTATGATATTTGCATCCTTACTCAAATGTGAACTAGGAGAAAATTTATCAAGCCCTTCTGGGATCCTTACAAGCAAATTGCATAGAAGTTACTTGCATAGAAGTCCCTGGGTGGATCAGTCAGTTACGCATGCGACTCTTGATTTTGGTTCTGGACACCTGGGTGGATCAGTCAGTTACGCATGCGACTCTTGATTTTGGTTCTGGACACGATCTCAGGCTTGCGAGATCGAGCCAAGCGTCCTGCTCTGCACTCAGTGGGAAACCTGCCTAGGATTCTCTCTCTCTGTCCCTCCCTCGCTTGCATGTGTGTGTGCATTCCCTCTCTCTCTCTCTCTCTCTCTCTCTCTCGAAGGAAGGAAGGAAGGATGAAAGAGAAAGAAAGAATGAAAGAAAGAAAGGAAGGAAGGAAAAGAAAGGAAAGGAAAGGAAAGGGAGAAAGAAATAGTATTAGTTACTTGCACACCAGTCAGTAGTTAGACAGCCCTGGGTTGGAATGCCAGCTCTGAAATTTACTACCTGTGTGGTCTTGGGGCAAGTTATTTAACCTCTCTGAAGCTCAGTAATGTGTGACACACTGGGTTATTGGGAAAATTAAATGACATAATCCATGTAAAAGACGTAACGGAGTGCTTGGCATATAGTCCCTTAATAAAATCAACTCTCAGCAGTAGTATCAGCAATTTGGTATTTTTATTTTATTTTTTATGTTTAACAAACATTGAGTAATACTATCTCTCCTAGGGCTATAGGGAACTTCACTAAGAAGTATGTAGCATCAGTTAAATACTAGGGTGGGTTTAAACTAAAAGGAGCAGTGGGTATGGCTTAAGGGGGAGGCACAACAGCTGCTGTGCTCTGGTTGCGGACCTTGGTGGCTGCTGGGAAGCTGAGTCAGACCTGCAGGGGACCCGAGGCCCTTGAGTCCTCCGGGCACACCCTTGCTCCCTGCTGGGGCCTCTGGGGATTCAGGAGAGCCCCTGGCCCTTGAGGGCGTCTGGGGGCTGTGCTCAGAACAGGAGCAGGAGGCCCCCATGGGACAAGGCTGGACCCTGGGCCCCAAGTTGACCAGATTCTGCACCGGCCAACGGTTTTCTTCCCTCAGCTTTCTGAGCTCCCTCTCGGCCCTCCAAGCAGCCTTCTGGCTCTGGTCACTCCTCTTCTCATACACGAGGATGTCCCGTTCGTGCAAGGAGCAGATCTTCTCCCTTTCCTTGCTCAGGTCCTCAGCCATCTTCCTGTAGAGGCTGAAGTTCCAATTGGCCTCATCGGCCTTCCTGCGTATCTTGATCAGTTCGTTCTCCACTTCCAGGCGGAGGGTTTGCTCCTCCACCAGCTTTCTCTCCAGTTGCAGGATGTGCTCTTCCCACGTCTCAGGCTGTACTTTGAGCTGCTGCCGGACCTTGTTAATCTCACTGTCCAGGAGGGTGTTTTGAAGTCGCAAACTTAATTCCTCAGCTTGGTAGGTTGCTACTTGTTTTCTGAGCTCTGCAGTTATCTTGTTTTGCTTCATCAGTTCCCTGGACAGCTTTCCTTTTTTCTCTGGGCCCCCGCCCGAGGGCACAGGGACGTGGACGCCGAGAGGGGAGCCATTCTGGTAGTGGGCTGACGGGTGGATGGGGCCAGTAGCCGCCTCCCTCCTCCCCTGTCCTTCGGAGCCCGCACCATCCAGCTGATGTCTAACGAGCTCCAGCACGTGCAGCATCTTCAGCATGATCTGGCCTAGGCTCTGGAGTTGGCTTCTGTCCGCACCCGCAGCCGGCTGCACTCCTGGGCTGGGAAGCTCTGGCCTGCCTTCCTCCTCTGCCTCTTCCTGCTCTCTCTGCCCGCCACTGCCGATCTCCTGGGCCCGCGGGCCTTGACTTCCCTGAACATCGGGGCTGGCATTGGAGCCTTCCGTTATTTTCCTCGCGGGCGGTTCTCCATCTTCCTGTGATGCTCTGGAGATGGGATTTTCATCAGTCGGCGGGGAAGGGCTATTAGGCGGGCTTTCCCCAATTCCCTTCAGCAGTTGGGCAGCGTCTTTCACTGAGAAATAGCTGTGAGTTTTGTTCAGGACCTCCAGAGCGAGAATCTGTAGTGGGAGAGGACTGGCCTTCTGCACAGGAGATGCGACAGCTTCACAGGCTTGTGTCTCTGCACCTGTCTCCTGCACGCCTTTCTCAGAGACTTCACCCTGGGCACACTGCCCCCTTCGTCTTCTTAAGCTGCGTCCGCTCTTTACTAGGACTATCACCACTGCGGTGCACACCAGGATCTCCCAGCGAAACTCAGAGACTCGTGGCATGTGTGGCACACTTTCGTGTATCACCAACAGGGCAGCCCACAGCTGCTCTAGAACTGGCTGGAGAGACATTTCCATGGCCACCAGCTGGCTCCAAAGGGCCTCGTGGCTCTGTCTCCAATCACCAGTGTCTTGTGGGCCACAAATAAGTGCTTGGAACCCCAAGGAGGGTTCCGTCTCCAACACACACCAGTGCCTGGCCAGAGGGGCTGACATCAGTTGGGGTGGGGGAGGGGCACCTGAGTTCTAGCAGACCCTCCTCTTCCTTTGCTCATTGCATGGACAGAAAAAGAAACTACTTACACAGTGCATGGGGGGAATAGATGCACAGCCTGGAGCTGGGGCCTCTGTCAGCCCACCTGGTCCTATAGCACACCTAGAGGGTCATAGCAGGGCCATGCCATTTTCCTCTGCATGGGTGTTAGGCACAGGGGGACCCGTCCCTGGCTGAGCCTCATCCCCCCCCTCACCCCCACCATTCACAGAAGCCTGGTCCCAGAGATCTCCTCCCTCTGAAGCTTCCTCTGTCTTTGTCTTTTATTGGTGTGGGAGGGGTGGGGTGCAAGCGCACCACACTGAAGGGTGTCCCCAGAGATACCAACCAAGAGAGTAGACTTTCAGTTGTAACAACACACAAGAAAAAAAAAAAAAAAAGGACTGGCAGGGTCTGATATTTTCATGGATGTCCGCTGGAGCCTGTTTTCCACATTAAATCCATGTCTTCCAGGAAGCAGGTGTATCTCGGTGGAGGTGGCCTGTATCATTTTCCTTTGCCCCGAAGAAAGTTTTTTATAGTTTGCATGGCAGGGGTGTCAGCAACAAATTCCACAATTTTTGATCTGTGATTGTCGTCATTTCTCTTTAACTTTGGAAGGATAACTTCAGAGGCGACAGATTCTTAATTTGGTGGCTTTTTTATTCCACTCCACTCCTTGGTTGTACGGTTTCTAAAGGGAAGTTTCTTTGTAGTCTCATCTGTATTTCTGTGTATGTCAGGTGGTTTTTCCCAGTGGATCCTTTTTCCCTTTTTGTTGTTTCCTTCATTTCCTGCAGTTTTTGATATGCCTATGTATAGATTTTATGCTTCACTTGATTTACTAATTTAAGTAATCTCTATACCCAACATGGGGCTTGAACTCATGACTCCCAGATCAAGAGCCGCACGCTCTTCTGACGGAGCCAGCCAGATGCCCCTATGTACAGATTTTTTGGTATTTATCATGCTTGGTGTGCTCTGAACCTCCTGCATCTACCGTTTAGTGTCCTCCTTTTTTTTTTTTTTTTTAATTCATAGACATTATTTCCTCCAATCACATTGTTACATGAAGTTTTTTATTTTAGCAATTTTTCATTCTGTCCTAGAATTCCCAACTCTCACATTGCAGATCTGTTTTGGTATGCTGTCTTCTTTATCCACTAGAAACCTTAGCATATTAATTATCTTTGTTTAATATCCTAGTCTCATAATTCCAACATCTACACCATGTCTGAAACTGGTCCTCATGTTTGCTGTGTCTCTGAAAACTGTTTTTTACCCTCTTAGCATGCCTTATAATTTTTAGTTGTGAGCCAGACATGATCATGCTGTGCCGGGTACAGGGCACTACCTTCAGTGACAGGCCTATCGCGGGTGGTGGGTGTGTGGCAGGGGCATCCTTAGTCCAATTAGTCTGTCTCCAGTGCCCCTGAGCCCCAAGGTTGTGACCTCCTGCGTGCGCCCAGTCCTTCCCCTCAGGCAGGAGAGGAGAACTTGCTGGGGGTGGGGGGGGGGGTTCCGCAGCGTGGGGTGTTCCTCTTTCCCAGGTCAGTTATGTTCTGGTAAAATCCCAGTAGATTAGGCTCAGGTTTAACTAGTTTCCCCTGAGGGCAGGCCTTGTTAAGAAGAACACGGTACTCTGGTGAATTTCAGAACTGTTGCTTTTTCTTTTCTTGCTCAAAGCATACCCTTATGATCTGATTTGTCTCAGCTCTTCACTGAGAGAACCTGGTAGGGCTCCTGGAGTAAACTCACAAAGATGTGACCACTCCCACCCACCCCCACACCCTCCCCACCCTTGTGACTGAATTCGCCCAGCAATTTGGTGTTTTTACGTAACCAATGTACAGAGAATCGTTTGAAAATCAACAAGGATATGAACTTAACACCACCATGAACCAACAGGACCTAAACCACATTTATAAATCACTCTGCCCAACAACAGCACAATGCACATTATTTTCAAGGGCCTATGTTCTGTATATTCTGGGCCAAAAAACAGACCTCAGCAAATGAATGAATGAATGAATGAATGAATGAATGAATGAATGAATAAGAAAGAGAGAGAGAGAAAGGAAAGAAAAAAGAGAGAAAGGAAGAAAACAATAGAAAAGAAGAGAAAAGAAAAAATCCCACAGAACCATGGTCTCTGACGACGATGTAAACAAACTAGAGGGAGGTTTGGGGGGGCTAAATGGGTGATGAGTATTAAGGAGGGCACTTGTTGTGATGAGCACTAGGTGTTATATTTAAGTGATGAATCACTGAATTCTATTCCTGAAACCAGTATTACAGGATATTTAACTAGAATTTAACATTTGAAAAAAAAGAACCATTGAATCACTATATTATATACCTGAAATGAATATAACACTACATATTAACTTATAGGAATTAAAATTTAAAAATTTTTAAAAATATTTAAAAAATTCAAACTACATATTGAAAGGAGAAAGATAACAAATATCCATACACAGTCTACTTTATCCATGGATCAAAGATAAAATCCCAATACATCGAACTGAATGAAAATGAAACTACAACATACTAAAATCTGTGGGACACAGCTAAATCAATGGATAGCAAGGTTTAGAGCACTAAATGCATACATTAGAAAGGAGGAGGGGCGCCTGGGTGGCTCAGTCAGTTAATCCAACTCGTGGTATTGACTCGAGTCATGATGGACCCCAGGGTTGTGAGACTGAGCCCACATTGTGCTGGTGCATGGCATGGGGGCTGCTTAATCTCCCTCTCCCTTCGCACCTACTCCCTCCTTCTCTCCCCCCATCTCTATTTCTCTCTCCCTCTCTAAAAAAAAAAGGTTCAAAACAACAAGCTCTCACCTTAAGAACCTAGAAAAAGACTAGGAAATAAAACCAAAAGAACCATTCTACCCAATTTCAAGATATATAGCTACAGTAATCAAAAGTGTGTGGTGTTGGTGAAGGGAGAGGCAAATGGAACACAGTAAAGACAGATAAATGGGACAGAACAAAGGACCCAGAAATAGACCTACGCAAATATGCCCAACTGAGTTTTGACAAAGGTGAAAAGCAATTCAATAGTGAAGAGAAAGCCTTTTCAATAAATGGTGCTGGAGCAAGTGGACTTCCATACACACACACACACAAAAAAGAACCACAATCTAAGTCTCATACCTTATACAAAAATTAACTCAGGGTGCCTGGGTGGCTCAGCCGGTTAGGCAGCTAGCTCTTGATTTTGGCTCAGGTCATGATGTCCCAGTCCTCGACTAAGTCAGGTTCTAAGTTCAGTGGGGAGTCTGCTTGAGGTTGCTCTCTCCCCTTCTCCCTTCACCCCTCTCCCTGATCACGTGTGTGCTCCCACTCTCAAAATATAAATAAATAAATAAATAAATATATATATATATATATATATATATATATATATATATATATTAAATTAACTCAAAATGAATCACTGACTTAAATGTAAAATTATAATAACGTTTAGGAAAAAATTTGCAGAAAATACAGCCAGGTAAAAAAACCTTAGGTTTGACATCAAATCATTTTCCATAAAGGAAAAATTGATTAATTGGGCATTATCAAACAATCAAAATTCTGAATCTGTACTGTGTGAAACACCCTTAGGACAAAAAAGACAAGATACAAACTGGGAAAAAAATATATGCAAACCACATATCTGATAAAGGCTCCTATTTGAAGTATATAAACTCAAATTTTGACCCCACAACAAGCAAGCAATCTAGTCAAAAGAAAATTTAAAAAAAATGGGCAAAAGACCTAAACACTTAACCAAAGAGTATGCAGATGGAAAGCACCTAAAAAGTTGCTATGAGGGCAATTCAAATTAAAATTACAATGAGCTGTCACACATACCTATCAGAATGACTAAAATAAAATGTATCAGAGAGACCCCGCCACCAAAAGCAAGGGAGGATGTGGAATAACTGGATCACTCCTGCGTTGCTGGTGGGAATGTAAAATGGTAGAGCTAATCTTGAAAACAGTTAACAGTTTCTTTTATTTTTTAAATCTTTTCTATAAATTCCACTTAACATCCAGTGTACTATTAATTTCAGATGTACAGTATAGTGATTCAACACTTCCACACAGTTTCTTTAAAAACTAGATCTGCAACTACCATATGACCCAGTAATTGCACTCTTGCAATTTGTTCTAGAGAAATCAAAACTTATGTTCGCTCAGACACCTATACATAAATGTTTAGAGCAGCTTTATAATAGCCAAAACCTGGAAACAATCCAGATAGCCTCCCATTCCAGGCTCTCAGCTGACTCATGCCACACTGCCAGTCGTCCCCTACATTGGCCACATATTGGCGTGTGAGGGTCAAGTAAGGTGATGTCCTCTCAGAGAGACACATGGTGAACGGAACAGAGGTCCTCTTTCTTACATTTTTTTTACCCTAATCTGTCAGTAGTTTCTACCATCTCTTGATTTCCCTGGAATTTCAACCCCAGGAGAGGGGGTGGGTCAGAAGCCAAAAGTGTGGCTTCACATATTTGTTTTCTCTTTCTTGAATGCTTTCCCCAAACAGAACAGCCTAAAACAACATTTATAACCTGAGATAGTTTCCGTGGGCCAGCCATCCAGGTGTGACTCGCCAGGTACCTCTGGCTCAGGATCTCGCACAAGGTCGCGCTCAAGATGTCAGCTGGATCTTCAGTCATCTCCAGGCTTGTGTGGGGAGGGGGCAGGGGGGAATCTGCTCTTGAGCTCACTCAGGCGGCTGTTAGCAGCCAGAGGTCCTCCATCGCTGTAAGCAAGAGACATTCGTTCCTTGCCACATGGGCCTCTCCAGGATACAATTCACGACAAGCACCTGGCTTCCCTCAGAGCTGATCACGGGGGAAGGGAGACAGACCAGGCCCAAGATGGAAGCCGGTTTCTTTGTAAACTAACCTCCGAAGTGACATCCTATCACTTTTGCTATATCCTGCCCTTAGAAGTGAGTCAGTACTTCCAGACCATATTCAAGGGGTAGGGGGCATTACACAAGTGTATGTGTACCAAAGCTGGGAATCATTGGAGACCCCTTAGAGCCTGCCCACCATACTTTGGTGGGACTTTTGCCCACAGCTAGCTACCACTATGATATTTGCATCCTTACTCAAATGTGAACTAGGAGAAAATTTATCAAGCCCTTCTGGGATCCTTACAAGCAAATTGCATAGAAGTTACTTGCATAGAAGTCCCTGGGTGGATCAGTCAGTTACGCATGCGACTCTTGATTTTGGTTCTGGACACCTGGGTGGATCAGTCAGTTACGCATGCGACTCTTGATTTTGGTTCTGGACACGATCTCAGGCTTGCGAGATCGAGCCAAGCGTCCTGCTCTGCACTCAGTGGGAAACCTGCCTAGGATTCTCTCTCTCTGTCCCTCCCTCGCTTGCATGTGTGTGTGCATTCCCTCTCTCTCTCTCTCTCTCTCTCTCTCGAAGGAAGGAAGGAAGGATGAAAGAGAAAGAAAGAATGAAAGAAAGAAAGGAAGGAAGGAAAAGAAAGGAAAGGAAAGGAAAGGAAAGGGAGAAAGAAATAGTATTAGTTACTTGCACACCAGTCAGTAGTTAGACAGCCCTGGGTTGGAATGCCAGCTCTGAAATTTACTACCTGTGTGGTCTTGGGGCAAGTTATTTAACCTCTCTGAAGCTCAGTAATGTGTGACACACTGGGTTATTGGGAAAATTAAATGACATAATCCATGTAAAAGACGTAACGGAGTGCTTGGCATATAGTCCCTTAATAAAATCAACTCTCAGCAGTAGTATCAGCAATTTGGTATTTTTATTTTATTTTTTATGTTTAACAAACATTGAGTAATACTCTCTCTCCTAGGGCTATAGGGAACTTCACTAAGAACTATGTAGCATCAGTTAAATACTAGGGTGGGTTTAAACTAAAAGGAGCAGTGGGTATGGCTTAAGGGGGAGGCACAACAGCTGCTGTGCTCTGGTTGCGGACCTTGGTGGCTGCTGGGAAGCTGAGTCAGACCTGCAGGGGACCCGAGGCCCTTGAGTCCTCCGGGCACACCCTTGCTCCCTGCTGGGGCCTCTGGGGATTCAGGAGAGCCCCTGGCCCTTGAGGGCGTCTGGGGGCTGTGCTCAGAACAGGAGCAGGAGGCCCCCATGGGACAAGGCTGGACCCTGGGCCCCAAGTTGACCAGATTCTGCACCGGCCAACGGTTTTCTTCCCTCAGCTTTCTGAGCTCCCTCTCGGCCCTCCAAGCAGCCTTCTGGCTCTGGTCACTCCTCTTCTCATACACGAGGATGTCCCGTTCGTGCAAGGAGCAGATCTTCTCCCTTTCCTTGCTCAGGTCCTCAGCCATCTTCCTGTAGAGGCTGAAGTTCCAATTGGCCTCATCGGCCTTCCTGCGTATCTTGATCAGTTCGTTCTCCACTTCCAGGCGGAGGGTTTGCTCCTCCACCAGCTTTCTCTCCAGTTGCAGGATGTGCTCTTCCCACGTCTCAGGCTGTACTTTGAGCTGCTGCCGGACCTTGTTAATCTCACTGTCCAGGAGGGTGTTTTGAAGTCGCAAACTTAATTCCTCAGCTTGGTAGGTTGCTACTTGTTTTCTGAGCTCTGCAGTTATCTTGTTTTGCTTCATCAGTTCCCTGGACAGCTTTCCTTTTTTCTCTGGGCCCCCGCCCGAGGGCACAGGGACGTGGACGCCGAGAGGGGAGCCATTCTGGTAGTGGGCTGACGGGTGGATGGGGCCAGTAGCCGCCTCCCTCCTCCCCTGTCCTTCGGAGCCCGCACCATCCAGCTGATGTCTAACGAGCTCCAGCACGTGCAGCATCTTCAGCATGATCTGGCCTAGGCTCTGGAGTTGGCTTCTGTCCGCACCCGCAGCCGGCTGCACTCCTGGGCTGGGAAGCTCTGGCCTGCCTTCCTCCTCTGCCTCTTCCTGCTCTCTCTGCCCGCCACTGCCGATCTCCTGGGCCCGCGGGCCTTGACTTCCCTGAACATCGGGGCTGGCATTGGAGCCTTCCGTTATTTTCCTCGCGGGCGGTTCTCCATCTTCCTGTGATGCTCTGGAGATGGGATTTTCATCAGTCGGCGGGGAAGGGCTATTAGGCGGGCTTTCCCCAATTCCCTTCAGCAGTTGGGCAGCGTCTTTCACTGAGAAATAGCTGTGAGTTTTGTTCAGGACCTCCAGAGCGAGAATCTGTAGTGGGAGAGGACTGGCCTTCTGCACAGGAGATGCGACAGCTTCACAGGCTTGTGTCTCTGCACCTGTCTCCTGCACGCCTTTCTCAGAGACTTCACCCTGGGCACACTGCCCCCTTCGTCTTCTTAAGCTGCGTCCGCTCTTTACTAGGACTATCACCACTGCAGTGCACACCAGGATCTCCCAGCGAAACTCAGAGACTCGTGGCATGTGTGGCACACTTTCGTGTATCACCAACAGG